>NW_027011770.1:261619-294119 GCF_036934945.1 Oncorhynchus masou masou | reverse complement strand
CATATTGAGCTGGTAGCTGTGCTAATGTTAACCATATTGAGCTGTTAGCTGTGTTAATGTTAACCATATTGAGCTGTTAGCTGTGTTAATGTTAACCATATTGAGCTGGTAGCTGTTAGCTGTGTTAATGTTAACCATATTGAGCTGGTAGCTGTTAGCTGTGTTACTGTTACTCATATTGAGCTGTTAGCTGTGTTAATGTTAACCATATTGAGCTGCTAGCTGTGTTAATGTTAACCATATTGAGCTGTTAGCTGTGTTAATGTTAACCATATTGAGCTGTTAGCTGTGTTAATGTTAACCATATTGAGCTGTTAGCTGTGTTACTGTAAATCAAAAGACACAGATAGACAACAGGGATATGACACAACACAGAAGGCCTGGTCTTCATGCAGGAACAACACCCATCTCTTTGTAATTCAGCCCAGCCTGAAGGAACCTGCCTGGGTTTGGTATTATCTTCCTCTAGCCTGGTCCCAGATCAGCCCAGCCTGAAGGAACCTGACTGGGTTTGGTACTATCTTCCTCTAGCCTGGTCCCAGATCAGCCCAGCCTGAAGGAACCTGACTGGGTTTGGTAAATCATATTCTTTAGTCTAGCCTGGTCCCAGATCAGCCCAGCCTGAAGGAACCTGACTGGGTTTGGTGTTATCTTCCTCTAGCCTGGTCCCAGATCAGCCCAGCCTGAAGGAACCTGACTGGGTTTGGTATTATCTTCCTTTAGCCTGGTCCCAGATCAGCCCAGCCTGAAGGAACCTGACTGGGTTTGGTTTTAACTTCCACTAGCCTGGTCCCAGATCTGTTTGTCTCGCTCTTTTCCAAGACCATTGCTCATTGTCAAGCCTGGCCTCACAAAGCAATCTTCAAATATAAACCTTTATTTGTTAATGATCTATTTGGCATGACAATGAGTGACAAGGAGTTGGCATGATAGTACAGACAAACAGTCCCACAGGCTAGAATCATGGTCCGTACCAGTACATGGTGATGGTCCATACCAGTACATAGTGATGGTCCATACCAGTACATAGTGATGGTCCATACCAGTACATAGTGATGGTCCGTACCAGTACATAGTGATGGGCCGTACCAGTACATAGTGATGGTCCGTACCAGTACATAGTGATGGTCCGTACCAGTACATAGTGATGGTCCGTACCAGTACATGGTGATGGTCCGTACCAGTACATAGTGATGTTCCGTACCAGTACATGGTGATGGTCCGTACCAGTACATGGTGATGGTCCGTACCAGTACATAGTGATGGTCCATACCAGTACATAGTGATGGACCGTACCAGTACATAGTGATGGTCCGTACCAGTACATAGTGATGGACCGTACCAGTACATAGTGATGGTCCGTACCAGTACATAGTGATGGTCCGACCAGTACATAGTGATGAACCGTACCAGTACATGGTGATTATCGTTCCAGTACATGGTGATGGTCCATATCAGTACATGGTGATGGTCCATACCAGTACATGGTGATGGTCCATACCAGTACATGGTGATGGTCCATACCAGTACATGGTGATGGTCCATACCAGTACATGGTGATGGTCCATACCAGTACATGGTGATGGTCCATACCAGTACATGGTGATGGTCCATACCAGTACATAGTGAGGAGGAGACGGGATGGTGGTTGCCCAAACAACAATGGACCGGTTCTGTGTGTTGTGTCCGCTAGCCAGCTAACAGGGAGGACGGGTTTAGGATGATAATGCCCGGAGGATTTAATGCTCTCCAAGAGTAGCCTAATAACCTACAGAGGTAGTCACTGTGTCCCAAATGGCACCCTATTCCCTATGGGGCCCTGGTCTATAGTAGTGCACTATATAGGGAATAGGGCTCTGGTCTGTAGTAGTACCACTATATAGGAATAGGGCCCTGGTCTATAGTAGTACACTATCATAGGGAATAAACTCTTTATTTGTTAATGATTATTTGGCACTATATAGGGAATAGGGCTCTGGTCTATAGTAGTACCACTATATAGGGAATAGGGCTCTGGTCTATAGAAGTACCACTATATAGGGAATAGGGTTCTGGTCTATAGTAGTACCACTATATAGGGCTCTGGTCTATAGTAGTACCACTATATAGGGAATAGGGCTCTGGTCTATAGTAGTACCACTATATAGGGCTCTGGTCTATAGTACTACCACTATATAGGGAATAGGGCTCTGGTCTATAGTAGTACCACTATATAGGGAATAGGGCTCTGGTCTATAGTAGTACCACTATATAGGGCTCTGGTCTATAGTACTACCACTATATAGGGAATAGGGCTCTGGTCTATAGTAGTACCACTATATAGGGAATAGGACTCTGGTCTATAGTAGTACCACTATATAGGGAATAGGGCTCTGGTCTATAGTAGTACCACTATATAGGGAATAGGACTCTGGTCTAAAGTAGTACCACTATATAGGGAATAGGGCTCTGGTCTATAGTAGTACCACTATATAGGGAATAGGACTCTGGTCTAAAGTAGTACCACTATATAGGGAATAGGGTTCTGGTCTAAAGTAGTGATTCTCTGTTTAGTGAGTCCACCAGATCAGAGGTAGTAGGAATGACCAGGGATGTTCTCTGTTTAGTGAGTCCACCAGATCAGAGGTAGTAGGAATGACCAGGGATGTTCTCTGTTTAGTGAGTCCTCCAGATCAGAGGCAGTAGGGATGACCAGGGATGTTCTCTGTTTAGTGAGTCCTCCAGATCAGAGGCAGTAGGGATGACCAGGGATGTTCTCTGTTTAGTGAGTCCTCCAGATCAGAGGCAGTAGGGATGACCAGGATGTTTTCTGTTTAGTGAGTCCTCCAGATCAGAGGCAGTAGGGACGAGTAGGGATGTTCTCTGTTTAGTGAGTCCTCCAGATCAGAGGCAGTAGGGATGACCAGGGATGTTCTCTGTTTAGTGAGTCCTCCAGATCAGAGGCAGTAGGGATGACCAGGGATGTTCTCTGTTTAGTGAGTCCTCCAGATCAGAGGCAGTAGGGATGACCAGGGATGTTCTCTGTTTAGTGAGTCCTCCAGATCAGAGGCAGTAGGGATGACCAGGGATGTTCTCTGTTTAGTGAGTCCTCCAGATCAGAGGAAGTAGGGATGACCAGGGATGTTCTCTGTTTAGTGAGTCCTCCAGATCAGAGGCAGTAGGGATGACCAGAGATGTTCTCTGTTTAGTGAGTCCTCCAGATCAGAGGCAGTAGGGATGACCAGGGATGTTCTCTGTTTAGTGAGTCCTCCAGATCAGAGGCAGTAGGGATGACCAGGGATGTTCTCTGTTTAGTGAGTCCTCCAGATCAGAGACAGTAGGGATGACCAGGGATGTTCTCTGTTCAGTGAGTCCTCCAGATCAGAGGCAGTAGGGATGACCAGGGATGTTCTCTGTTTAGTGAGTCCACCAGATCAGAGGAAGTAGGGATGACCAGGGATGTTCTCTGTTTAGTGAGTCCACCAGATCAGAGGCAGTAGGGATGACCAGGGATGTTCTCTGTTTAGTGAGTCCTCCAGATCAGAGGCAGTAGGGATGACCAGGGATGTTCTCTTGATAAGTGTGTGAATTTGACCATTTTCAAGGCCTTCTAAGCATTCAAAATGTAAGGTACTTTTGGGTGTCAGGGGAAATATATAGAGTAAAAAGTACGTTATTTACATAATTATTTTTTTTAAATACATTTGCAAAAAATTCTAACAACCTGTTTTCTCTTTGTTGTTATGGTGTATTGTGTGTCGATTGATGAGGAAATAAATGAATTTAATCCATTTTAGATTAAGGCTGTAACGTAACAAAATGTGGGGAAAGTCAATACTTCCCGAAAGCGCTGTATCCAATGACCCATATAGTTTACTGAGTTGACATGAGGGATATGACAGCTGTTTGTCATCCTCAAGGACAAACAGAAAACGGTCTGGAAGTTTCTCTGAAAGCTGTGACAGGAAGATAAAGACATGTATTGGACCAAATATAGACATTGTTTGTGTTCCACCAACCCTATGTGTTCTTCTGTCCCACAGAGTAGGGCTGCCACACAGCCAATCTGACTCATATTCTAACCCCTCCAGCCAATCCACATCCACTCCACAGCCCTGTGCTCTGACTCATATTCTAACCCCTCCAGCCAATCCACATCCACACCACAGCCCTGTGCTCTGACATGTATTCTAACCCCTCCAGCCAAACCGACCAACAGCCCTGTGCTCTGACATGTATTCTAACCCCTCCAGCCAATCCCCATCCACACCACAGCCCTGTGCTCTGACATGTATTCTAACCCCTCCAGCCAATCCACATCCACACCACAGCCCTGTGCTCTGACATGTATTCTAACCCCTCCAGCCAATCCCCATCCACACCACAGCCCTGTGCTCTGACTCATATTCTAACCCCTCCAGCCAATCCACACCACAGCCCTGTGCTCTGACATGTATTCTAACCCCTCCAGCCAATCCACATCCACACCACAGCCCTGTGCTCTGACTCATATTCTAACCCCTCCAGCCAATCCCCATCCACACCACAGCCCTGTGCTCTGACTCATATTCTAACCCCTCCAGCCAAACCGACCGACAGCCCCGTGCTCTGACATGTATTCTAACAATCCCTCCAGCCAAACCGCCAAACCGACAGCCCCGTGCTCTGACATCAGTCGTGAGTCCACTGTAGAGATATCAGAACGATCAGTCGTGAGTCCACTGTAGAGATATCAGAACGATCAGTCGTGAGTCCACTGTAGAGATATCAGAACGATCAGTCGTGAGTCCACTGTAGAGATATCAGAACGATCAGAACTGTAGAGATATCAGTCGTGAGTCCACTGTAGAGATATCAGAACGATCAGTCGTGAGTCCACTGTAGAGATATCAGAACGATCAGTCGTGAGTCCACTGTAGAGATATCAGAACGATCAGTCGTGAGTCCACTGTAGAGTCAGAACGATCAGTCGTGAGTCCACTGTAGAGATATCAGAACGATCAGTCTGAGTCCCCACTGTAGAGATATCAGAACGATCAGTCGTGAGTCCACTGTAGAGATATCAGAACGATCAGTCGTGAGTCCACTGTAGAGATATCAGAACGATCAGTCGTGAGTCCACTGTAGAGATATCAGAACGATCAGTCTGTAGAGTCCGATCTGTAGAGATATCAGAACGATCAGTCTGTAGAGATATCAGAGTCCACTGTAGAGATATCAGAACGATCAGTCGTGAGTCCACTGTAGAGATATCAGAACGATCAGTCGTGAGTCCACTGTAGAGATATCAGAACGATCATCAGTCGTGAGTCCACTGTAGAGATATCAGAACGATCAGTCGTGAGTCCACTGTAGAGATATCAGAACGATCAGTCGTGAGTCCACTGTAGAGATATCAGAACGATCAGTCTGTAGAGAGTCCACTGTAGAGATATCAGAACGATCAGTCGTAGAGAGTCGATCTGTAGAGATATCAGAACGATCAGTCGTAGAGTCCCCTGTAGAGATATCAGAAGAAGTCGATAGAGATATCAGAACGATCAGTCGTGAGTCCACTGTAGAGATATCAGAACGATCAGTCGTGAGTCCACTGTAGAGATATCAGAACGATCAGTCGTGAGTCCACTGTAGAGATATCAGAACGATCAGTCGTGAGTCCACTGTAGAGATATCAGAACGATCAGTCGTGAGTCCACTGTAGAGATATCAGAACGATCAGTCGTGAGTCCACTGTAGAGATATCAGAACGATCAGTCGTGAGTCCACTGTAGAGATATCAGAACGATCAGTCGTGAGTCCACTGTAGAGATATCAGAACGATCAGTCGTGAGTCCACTGTAGAGATATCAGAACGATCAGTCGTGAGTCCACTGTAGAGATATCAGAACGATCAGTCGTGAGTCCACTGTAGAGATATCAGAACGATCAGTCGTGAGTCCGTCCACTGTAGAGATATCAGAACGATCAGTCGTGAGTCCGTCCACTGTAGAGATATCAGAACGATCAGTCGTGAGTCCACTGTAGAGATATCAGAACGATCAGTCGTGAGTCCACTGTAGAGATATCAGAACGATCAGTCGTGAGTCCACTGTAGAGATATCAGAACGATCAGTCGTGAGTCCACTGTAGAGATATCAGAACGATCAGTCGTGAGTCCACTGTAGAGATATCAGAACGATCAGTCGTGAGTCCACTGTAGAGATATCAGAACGATCAGTCGTAGAGTCAGAACGATCTGTCCACTGTAGAGATATCAGAACGATCAGTCGTGAGTCCACTGTAGAGATATCAGAACGATCAGTCGTGAGTCCACTGTAGAGATATCAGAACGATCAGTCGTGAGTCCGTCCACTGTAGAGATATCAGAACGATCAGTCGTGAGTCCACTGTAGAGATATCAGAACGATCAGTCGTGAGTCCACTGTAGAGATATCAGAACGATCAGTCGTGAGTCCACTGTAGAGATATCAGAACGATCAGTCGTGAGTCCACTGTAGAGATATCCGTCCACTGTAGAGATATCAGAACGATCAGTCCCCTGTAGAGATATCAGAACGATCAGTCGTGAGTCCACTGTAGAGATATCAGAACGATCAGTCGTGAGTCCACTGTAGAGATATCAGAACGATCAGTCGTGAGTCCACTGTAGAGATATCAGAACGATCAGTCGTGAGTCAGTCCCCTGTAGAGATATCAGAACGATCAGTCGTGAGTCCACTGTAGAGATATCAGAACGATCAGAGTCCACTGTAGAGATATCAGAACGATCAGTCGTGAGTCCACTGTAGAGATATCAGAACGATCAGTCGTGAGTCCACTGTAGAGATATCAGAACGATCAGTCGTGAGTCCACTGTAGAGATATCTGTAGAGAACGATCAGTCGTGAGTCCACTGTAGAGATATCAGAACGATCCAGTCGTGAGTCCACTGTAGAGATATCAGAACGATCAGTGTGAGAGAGATATCAGAACGATCAGTCGTGAGTCGTCCACTGTAGAGATATCAGAACGATCAGTCGTGAGTCCACTGTAGAGATATCAGAGATCAGTCGATCAGTCCACTGTAGAGTCCGATCTGTAGAGATATCAGAACGATCAGTCGTGAGTCCACTGTAGAGATATCAGAACGATCAGTCGTGAGTCCACTGTAGAGATATCAGAACGATCATGAGTCCACTGTAGAGAGAGAACGATCAGTCGTGAGTCCACTGTAGAGATATCAGAACGATCAGTCGTGAGTCCACTGTAGAGATATCAGAACGATCAGTCTGTAGAGATATCAGAACGATCAGTCCCCTGTAGAGATATCAGAACGATCAGTCGTGAGTCCACTGTAGAGATATCAGAACGATCAGTCGTGAGTCCACTGTAGAGATATCAGAACGATCAGTCGTGAGTCCACTGTAGAGATATCAGAACGATCAGTCGTGAGTCCACTGTAGAGATATCAGAACGATCAGTCGTGAGTCCACTGTAGAGATATCAGAACGATCAGTCGATGAGTCGTGAGTCCACTGTAGAGATATCAGAACGATCAGTCGTGAGTCCACTGTAGAGATATCAGAACGATCAGTCGTGAGTCCACTGTAGAGATATCAGAACGATCAGTCGTGAGTCCGATCAGTCGTGAGTCCACTGTAGAGATATCAGAACGATCAGTCGTGAGTCCGTCCACTGTAGAGATATCAGAACGATCAGTCGTGAGTCCACTGTAGAGAGATATCAGAACGATCAGTCGTGAGTCCACTGTAGAGATATCAGAACGATCAGTCGTGAGTCCACTGTAGAGATATCAGAACGATCAGTCTGTAGAGTCCGATCAGTCACTGTAGAGATATCAGAACGATCAGTCGTGAGTCCACTGTAGAGATATCAGAACGATCAGTCGTGAGTCCACTGTAGAGATATCAGAACGATCAGTCGTGAGTCCACTGTAGAGATATCAGAACGATCAGTCGTGAGTCCACTGTAGAGATATCGATCACGTGAGTCCACTGTAGAGATATCAGAACGATCAGTCGTGAGTCGATCAGTCGTGAGTCCACTGTAGAGATATCAGAACGATCAGTCGTGAGTCCGTCCACTGTAGAGATATCAGAACGATCAGTCTGTAGAGATATGAGTCAGTCGTGAGTCCACTGTAGAGATATCAGAACGATCAGTCGTGAGTCCACTGTAGAGATATCAGAACGATCAGTCGTGAGTCCACTGTAGAGATATCAGAACGATCAGTCGTGAGTCCACTGTAGAGTCCACTGTAGAGATATCAGAACGATCAGTCGTGAGTCCACTGTAGAGATATCAGAACGATCAGTCGTGAGTCCACTGTAGAGATATCAGAACGATCAGTCGTGAGTCCACTGTAGAGATATCAGAACGATCAGTCGTGAGTCAGAACGATCGTCCACTGTAGAGATATCAGAACGATCAGTCGTGAGTCCACTGTAGAGATATCAGAACGATCAGTCAGTGAGTCCACTGTAGAGATATCAGAACGATCAGTCGATATGAGTCCACTGTAGAGATATCAGAACGATCAGTCGTGAGTCCGTCCACTGTAGAGATATCAGAACGATCAGTCGTGAGTCCACTGTAGAGATATCAGAACGATCAGTCTGTAGAGATATCAGAGTCAGTCGTGAGTCCACTGTAGAGATATCAGAACGATCAGTCGTGAGTCCACTAGAGTAGAGATATCAGAACGATCAGTCGTGAGTCCACTGTCAGAGATATCAGAACGATCAGTCGTGAGTCCACTGTAGAGATATCAGAACGATCAGTCGTGAGTCCACTGTAGAGATATCAGAACGATCAGTCGTGAGTCCACTGTAGAGATATCAGAACGATCAGTCGTGAGTCCACTGTAGAGATATCAGAACGATCAGTCGTGAGTCCACTGTAGAGATATCAGAACGATCAGTCGTGAGTCCACTGTAGAGATATCAGAACGATCAGTCGTGAGTCCACTGTAGAGATATCAGAACGATCAGTCGTGAGTCCACTGTAGAGATATCAGAACGATCAGTCGTGAGTCCACTGTAGAGATATCAGAACGATCAGTCGTGAGTCCACTGTAGAGATATCAGAACGATCAGTCGTGAGTCCACTGTAGAGATATCAGAACGATCAGTCGTGAGTCCACTGTAGAGATATCAGAACGATCAGTCGTGAGTCCACTGTAGAGATATCAGAACGATCAGTCGTGAGTCCGATCCACTGTAGAGATATCAGAACGATCAGTCGTGAGTCCACTGTAGAGATATCAGAACGATCAGTCGTGAGTCCACTGTAGAGATATCAGAACGATCAGTCACTCTTATCCTTACTGTCCTCTGTTCAGTATAGTCACATTGGTAAGACTCTTATCCTTACTGTACTTTCTGTTTCCTTGACAAGACAGGTCTCCTTGGTCTAGTTCTGTTGCTGCCTCCTCCTCAAACCTGACTTCCTGGACAAGTTGCTGGTCTCCTTGGTTGGTAGTTCTGTTGCTGCCTCCTCCTCAAACCTGACTTCCTGGACAAGATAGGCCTCCTTGGTCTAGTTTTGTTGCTGCCTCCTTGGTCTAGTTCTGTTGCTGCCTCCTTGGTCTAGTTCTGTTGCTTCCTCCTTGGTCTAGTTCTGTTGCTGCCTCCTTGGTCTAGTTCTGTTGCTGCCTCCTTGGTCTAGTTCTGTTGCTTCCTCCTTGGTCTAGTTCTGTTGCTGCCTCCTTGGTCTAGTTCTGTTGCTGCCTCCTTGGTCTAGTTCTGTTGCTGCCTCCTTGGTCTAGTTCTGTTGCTTCCTCTTTGGTCTAGTTCTGTTGCTGCCTCCTTAGTCTAGTTCTGTTGCTTCCTCTTTGGTCTAGTTCTGTTGCTTCCTCCTTGGTCTAGTTCTGTTGCTGCCTCCTTGGTCTAGTTCTGTTGCTGCCTCCTTGGTCTAGTTCTGTTGCTGCCCCTTGGTCTAGTCCTCCCTAAACCTGGCTTCCATTAGTTTCACTAGATAGTGTTTGGTTAGGAGCCGTCACGGCTGTTGCTTTGGGCCGTTTCCCTAGAGAATCCTAGAGAGCATCTGTCTCACCTTGAGAAGTCATCTCTGGTGAAGAAACCGCTAATGTAGACCATACTATTTCCTCTCCTATAGACACGTTTAAATGGAAACGTTGCAGAGGGTATCTACCTTCCGAACACGGTCCTAATCTACCTTCATAACACTGTCCTAATCTACCTTCATAACACTGTCCTAATCTACCTTCCTAACACGGTCCTAATCTACCTTCATAACACTGTCCTAATCTACCTTCATAACACTGTCCTAATCTACCTTCCTAACACAGTCCTAATCTACCTTCCTAACACAGTCCTAATCTACCTTCCTAACACAGTCCTAATCTACCTTCCTAACACTGTCCTAATCTACCTTCCGAACACGGTCTTAATCTACCTTCCTAATCTACCTTCCTAACACTGTCCTAATCTACCTTCCAAACACTGTCCTAATCTACCTTCCGAACACGGTCTTAATCTACCTTCCTAATCTACCTTCCTAACACTGTCCTAATCTACCTTCCAAACACAGTCCTAATCTACCTTCCTAACACGGTCCTAATCTACCTTCCTAACACAGTCCTAATCTACCTTCCTAACACGGTCCTAATCTACCTTCCAAACACAGTCCTAATCTACCTTCCTAACACGGTCCTAATCTACCTTCCTAACACAGCCCCAGTAACTAGATGGGGATGTATTACTGTCCCAGTAACTAGATGGGATGTATTACTGCCCCAGTAACTAGATGGGGATGTATTACTGCCCCAGTAACTAGATGGGATGTATTACTGCCCCAGTAACTAGATGGGATGTATTACTGCCCCAGTAACTAGATGGGATGTATTACTGCCCCAGTAACTAGATGGGATGTATTACTGCCCCAGTAGCCAGATGGGATGTATTACTGCCCCAGTAACTAGATGGGGGATGTATTACTGTCCCAGTAACTAGATGGGATGTATTACTGCCCCAGTAACTAGATGGGGATGTATTACTGCCCCAGTAACTAGATGGGGATGTATTACTGCCCCAGTAACTAGATGGGGATGTATTACTGCCCCAGTAGCTAGATGGGGATGTATTACTGCCCCAGTAACTAGATGGGGATGTATTACTGCCCCAGTAGCTAGATGGGGATGTATTACTGCCCCAGTAACTAGATGGGGATGTATTACTGCCCCAGTAACTAGATGGGGATGTATTACTGCCCCAGTAGCTAGATGGGATGTATTACTGCCCCAGTAGCCAGATGGGATGTATTACTGCCCCAGTAGCTAGATGGGATGTATTACTGTCCCAGTAACTAGATGGGATGTATTACTGCCCCAGTAGCCAGATGGGATGTATTACTGCCCCAGTAGCTAGATGGGATGTATTACTGTCCCAGTAACTAGATGGGGATGTATTACTGCCCTAGTAACTAGATGGGATGTATTACTGCCCCAGTAGCTAGATGGGATGTATTACTGCCCCAGTAACTAGATGGGATGTATTACTGCCCCAGTAACTAGATGGGATGTATTACTGCCCCAGTAGCCAGATGGGATGTATTACTGCCCCAGTAACTAGATGGGGATGTATTACTGCCCCAGTAGCCAGATGGGATGTATTACTGCCCCAGTAACTAGATGGGATGTATTACTGCCCCTGTAGCTAGATGGGATGTATTACTGTCCCAGTAACTAGATGGGATGTATTACTGCCCCAGTAGCTAGATGGGGATGTATTACTGCCCCAGTAGCTAGATGGGGATGTATTACTGCCTCAGTAACCAGATGGGATGTATTACTGTCCCAGTAACTAGATGGGATGTATTACTGCCCCAGTAACTAGATGGGATGTATTACTGCCCCAGTAACTAGATGGGATGTATTACTGTCCCAGTAGCTAGATGGGGATGTATTACTGCCCCAGTAGCCAGATGGGATGTATTACTGTCCCAGTAACTAGATGGGATGTATTACTGTCCCAGTAACTAGATGGGATGTATTACTGCCCCAGTAGCTAGATGGGATGTATTACTGTCCCAGTAACTAGATGGGATGTATTACTGTCCCAGTAGCTAGATGGGATGTATTACTGCCCCAGTAACTAGATGGGATGTATTACTGTCCCAGTAGCTAGATGGGATGTATTACTGCCCCAGTAGCTAGATGGGATGTATTACTGTCCCAGTAACTAGATGGGATGTATTACTGTCCCAGTAACTAGATGGGATGTATTACTGTCCCAGTAGCTAGATGGTATGTATTACTGCCCCAGTAGCTAGATGGGATGTATTACTGTCCCAGTAGCTAGATGGGATGTATTACTGTCCCAGTAACTAGATGGGATGTATTACTGTCCCAGTAACTAGATGGGATGTATTACTGCCCCAGTAACTAGATGGGGATGTATTACTGTCCCGGTAGCTAGATGGGGATGTATTACTGTCCCAGTAACTAGATGGGGATGTATTACTGCCCCAGTAACTAGATGGGGATGTATTACTGTCCCAGTAGCTAGATGGGATGTATTACTGCCCCAGTAACTAGATGGGGATGTATTACTGCCCCCTTAACTAGATGGGATGTATTACTGCCCCAGTAACTAGATGGGATGTATTACTGTCCCAGTAGCTAGATGGGGATGTATTACTGCCCCAGTAACTAGATGGGGATGTATTACTGCCCCCTTAACTAGATGGGATGTATTACTGCCCCAGTAACTAGATGGGATGTATTACTGTCCCAGTAGCTAGATGGGATGTATTACTGCCCCAGTAACTAGATGGGGATGTATTACTGCCCCCTTAACTAGATGGGATGTATTACTGCCCCAGTAACTAGATGGGATGTATTACTGCCCCAGTAGCCAGATGGGATGTATTACTGCCCCAGTAACTAGATGGGGATGTATTACTGCCCCAGTAGCTAGATGGGATGTATTACTGTCCCAGTAGCCAGATGGGATGTATTACTGTCCCAGTAACTAGATGGGATGTATTACTGTCCCAGTAACTAGATGGGGATGTATTACTGTCCCAGTAGCTAGATGGGATGTATTACTGCCCCAGTAACTAGATGGGGGATGTATTACTGTCCCAGTAGCTAGATGGGGATGTATTACTGCCCCAGTAACTAGATGGGATGTATTACTGCCCCAGTAACTAGATGGGATGTATTACTGTCCCAGTAACTAGATGGGATGTATTACTGCCCCAGTAACTAGATGGGATGTATTACTGCCCCAGTAGCCAGATGGGATGTATTACTGCCCCAGTAACTAGATGGGGATGTATTACTGCCCCAGTAGCCAGATGGGATGTATTACTGCCCCAGTAACTAGATGGGATGTATTACTGTCCCAGTAACTAGATGGGATGTATTACTGCCCCAGTAACTAGATGGGATGTATTACTGCCCCAGTAGCTAGATGGGGATGTATTACTGCCCCAGTAGCTAGATGGGATGTATTACTGCCCCAGTAACTAGATGGGATGTATTACTGTCCCAGTAGCTAGATGGGATGTATTACTGCCCCAGTAGCTAGATGGGATGTATTACTGTCCCAGTAGCTAGATGGGATGTATTACTGCCCCAGTAGCTAGATGGGATGTATTACTGCCCCAGTAGCTAGATGGGATGTATTACTGTCCCAGTAACTAGATGGGATGTATTACTGACCCAGTAGCTAGATGGGGATGTATTACTGTCCCAGTAACTAGATGGGATGTATTACTGTCCCAGTAGCTAGATGGGGATGTGTTACTGCCCCAGTAACTAGATGGGGATGTATTACTGTCCCAGTAACTAGATGGGATGTATTACTGCCCCAGTAGCTAGATGGGGGATGTATTGCTGTCCCAGTAACTAGATGGGGATGTGTTACTGCCCCAGTAACTAGATGGGATGTATTACTGCCCCAGTAACTAGATGGGATGTATTACTGCCCCAGTAACTAGATGGGATGTATTACTGCCCCAGTAACTAGATGGGATGTATTACTGTCTGTTACGGATACAGTTATCCTGTGTGTGTGTGTGTGTGTGTATCCTGTGTGTGTGTTTCTTTTCTCTCCTTCTCCCCTCACAGGTGAAAATCATCACTCCCCAATCAGTCAACAACCAATCATCAATCAGAAGACACACCTCCTCCAATTTCCTGACCTATCACAGTTCCTTCCCCATGGTTTAAAAACCCCATTTGTTTGTTCTAGAGCCCAGCGCAGCCCAGCAAAGCTCAGCTCAATCTCTCTGTAAATGCCATGTCTGTAGGTCTCTGTGTTTCACCTCTCTTTTGTTTAAGCACCTCATAGCACTTTGTCATCACCTGTGAGTATTGTTTTTGGTTATGGTGTTTGTGTTTGATTGCTGGTGGAAAAGGGGGAAACCAAGACAAGTCGCCCATGGGCATACACTACCCGTAGGTGAACTTTGTTAAATACACTAGTTAGAACTGGGCGGACCACCAACTGTATTTTTGGTTGGTTAGTTAGCTGTTGTTAAAGTAGGCTAGTCTAGCTTAGGGGTGTTTTTGAATACTTATTGTTTCTTTCCTTGGGTCCAGCTCAGCCCCTTTTCCTGCTCCCCCCATTACCGTGTGTTTATAAATAAACCTAGAGTTTGACGGTAGATTTCAGTTGTCGTGCTTATTTCGTTCACACTTTTCCTTTGTCACAATAATAATTTGCATGAGTTATGTTACGAGTCTCATTACCATCCCCCCTAGACTGTCGGGCCAAAAGGGATTCGTAATGTAAGTGGAGCCTCATCCGGGATATGTCATAACTGACACCCATGCCGCTCATGTAGATTGTTGTAGTGGTATAGTTCAGTGTTGAGCGTCATAGCTGAAGTAGCATTAGTGTTTGCTATTTCCTTTGGCACTTGTGAAGTAGTGTAAAAATGACTACTTTTGATTTGAAATCTTTTTGGATAACCCTTCGTGGGAGGTTTTTGACAAATGTCGTAGAGTTGATTTAATGACCTTGGCTGACCATTATTCAGTATCGATTCCGCAGAGTTTAGTTAAGGCGGAGGTGAAACGGATAGTATTAAATGTATTGTTGGAAGAGCAGGTGCTTGTGTTACCGCTGCCTGAGCCTACTACCCCTGTAGCGGATGTTGCTGCTCCTGTAAGACCATTGGTGTCTGATAATGAGGAGAGGCTAAAACACCAGCCACATTGTCCCATTTTGATCCACTCTCCCCACTGTCAAATGGTGATGCCAGGAGGGATGTCTGTTTAGCACAGTTCCAACTGGAGGTGGAAGAGAGAGCCCAAATTAGGCGAGAGACTCTCCAGTTGGAGATGTGTAAAATAGAGGCAGAAAAAGAACGAGAACAACGGCATTTAGAGATGTGTAAAATTGAGGCAGACAGAGAACAAAGGCAGTTGGAGTTCAAAATGCGCCAGATGGAACTTGAGGCAGAGACAGCGAGGCTAGCCTCCGGTCCTACTGTGCCTGTTTGTGAGCCGTCCTCACCTGCTGTGTCCTCAAACACGTTTGACATTAGTAGGCAGATTGCCTTAGTACCTTTGTTCAGGGAGTCAGAGGTTGACTCCTATTTTTGTGTATTTGAGCGTATAGCCGTAGCATTGAAATGGCCTGAAGAGGTTTGGTGCCTATTACTTCAGTGTAAATTAACTGGTAAAGCCCAAGAGGTTTTGTCAGCGCTACCTCTGGAGGACAGTTTGAATTATGAAGTGGTCAAAGCTACTGTTCTTCGTGCCTATGAGCTTGTGCCTGAGGCATACCGACAGAGATTTAGGTCTCATAGAAAGTCTTCTAGTAAGACTTATGTGGAATTTGCTAGAGACAAGGGAAATCTGTTTGATAAATGGCATGCTGCTAGTAAGGTAACTGATTTCAACTCTCTCCGGGAGTTAATCTTGTTGGAAGAGTTTAAAAATTGCTTACCCGAACGCATTGTAGTTTACCTAAACGAACAGAAAGTATCCTCCCTGGCAGAAGCGTCTGTGTTGGCAGACGAGTTTGTGTTGACGCACAAGAGTGTGTTTTCGGCTCAAACTGAGAGTAGAGCCACTGAGTTTCCTACCTTTAGCCCTAGTCGTCCAGCAGTAGTATGTCAAGCACGCCAGAAGAATGAGCGTCGATGTTTCTATTGTCATAAAGTAGGACATATGATTAATGATTGCTTCCTGCTTAAACGCAAACAAGGGATGCCTCTTCGTGCCAAGCCACCAACAGGTGTTGCTCTAATTCGTACGGTTGTGAGGTCTGCAACAAAACAGGTGCCTCAGGGTAACTGTAGTTTGAAAGTCTCAGTCCCCGACCGCAGTTATGAACCATTCATTTTCGAGGGGTTTGTGTCCCTAACGAATGACGAAGCGTCTCAGCGTCCGGTTAAAATCCTTAGAGATACTGGTGCGGGCGCAGTCGTTTATATTGTCTGATGTGTTGCCCTTATCTGATGATACATACTGTGGTTCCAGTGTGTTAGTGCAGGGTATTGAAATGGGTTTTGTCCCAGTGCCATTGCACTTTGTGAAAGTACACTCTGAGTTAATCAGTGGAATATTCAGAGTGGGGGTACGCCCTATGTTGCCAGTGAAAGGTGTGACCTTCATAATGGGTAACGATATTGCCGGAGGAAAGGTGGTACCCGTATTGGAAGTATTGGATAAAAGTGACCACTCTCTCTCGAATGAGCTGGCACAGAATTATCCACATGTGTTCCCCGCTTGTGCTGTCACTCATGCTCAGGCACGACAAGAGGGTGATGAGAGAGATTTGTCGAACACTGTTCTGTTCAAAGAGGTTGATCAAGAGGATGGATTGTGTGATCCCTCTGAGAAGCATGGACAGGTGCGCCCTGTTAATGCCAAGGTCTTGGCTATAACTGCATTCCCTGCACCTACCACCAGACGAGAGCTACGCCGCTTTTTAGGGATGGTTGGCTACTACCGTAGCTTCTGTAAAAATTTCTCTGCGGTAGTTGCTCCATTGACCGATTTGCTTAGTCCGGCTAGATCATTTGAGTGGTCCCCTGATTGTAAGAGAGCTTTTGAATCAGCGAAAGCACTCTTATGTAGTACACCTGTACTTGCTGCTCCTGATTTTGAACAACCGTTCAAACTTGAGGTAGATGCTAGTGCCAGAGGTGCTGGTGCTGTTCTACTGCAGCAGGACAAGAGTGGAGTGGATCATCCCGTTTGTTATTTTTCACGTAAATTTAATAAATGTCAAACAAACTATGCGACAATAGAACAAGAAGCTCTTGCTTTGTTGTTGGCTCTGCAATACTTTGAAGTATATATTGGTTCCAGTGCCCTACCCGTGATTGTATATACTGACCATAACCCCTTAGTTTTTCTCCACCGAATGTACAACCAGAACCAGCGCCTTATGCGTTGGGCGCTGATTGTACAAAATTATAATTTGGAGATCCGCCACAAAAAGGGTTCTGATAATGTGTTGGCAGATGCTTTGTCTCGTGTGTGAAAATGATTTCTGCATGTTTTGCAAGGTTGTTGCTTTGTTGGGAGTATTCATTGAAATACTGTAGTCGCAACCCCTAGGGTTGCTCTTTTAAGGGTGGGAGTGTTACGGATACAGTTATCCTGTGTGTGTGTGTGTGTGTGTATCCTGTGTGTGTGTTTCTTTTCTCTCCTTCTCCCCTCACAGGTGAAAATCATCACTCCCCAATCAGTCAACAACCAATCATCAATCAGAAGACACACCTCCTCCAATTTCCTGACCTATCACAGTTCCTTCCCCATGGTTTAAAAACCCCATTTGTTTGTTCTAGAGCCCAGCGCAGCCCAGCAAAGCTCAGCTCAATCTCTCTGTAAATGCCATGTCTGTAGGTCTCTGTGTTTCACCCTCTCTTTTGTTTAAGCACCTCATAGCACTTTGTCATCACCTGTGAGTATTGTTTTTGGTTATGGTGTTTGTGTTTGATTGCTGGTGGAAAAGGGGGAAACCAAGACAAGTCGCCCATGGGCATACACTACCCGTAGGTGAACTTTGTTAAATACACTAGTTAGAACTGGGCGGACCACCAACTGTATTTTTGGTTGGTTAGTTAGCTGTTGTTAAAGTAGGCTAGTCTAGCTTAGGGGTGTTTTTGAATACTTATTGTTTCTTTCCTTGGGTCCAGCTCAGCCCTTTTCCTGCTCCCCCATTACCGTGTGTTTATAAATAAACCTAGAGTTTGACGGTAGATTTCAGTTGTCGTGCTTATTTCGTTCACACTTTTCCTTTGTCACAATAATAATTTGCATGAGTTATGTTACGAGTCTCATTACCATCCCCCCTAGACTGTCGGGCCAAAAGGGATTCGTAACACTGTCCCAGTAGCTAGATGGGATGTATTACTGCCCCAGTAACTAGATGGGATGTATTACTGCCCCAGTAACTAGATGGGATGTATTACTGTCCCAGTAGCTAGATGGGATGTATTACTGCCCCAGTAACTAGATGGGATGTATTACTGTCCCAGTAGCTAGATGGGATGTATTACTGCCCCAGTAACTAGATGGGATGTGTTACTGTCCCAGTAGCTAGATGGGATGTATTACTGCCCCAGTAGCTAGATGGGATGTATTACTGCCCGAGTAACTAGATGGGGATGTATTACTGTCCCAGTAACTAGATGGGATGTATTACTGTCCCAGTAGCTAGATGGGATGTATTACTGTCCCAGTAACTAGATGGGATGTATTACTGCCCCAGTAGCTAGATGGGGATGTATTACTGCCCCAGTAGCTAGATGGGGGATGTATTACTGTCCCAGTAGCTAGATGGGATGTATTACTGTCCCAGTAGCTCGATGGGATGTATTACTGCCCCAGTAACTAGATGGGATGTATTACTGTCCCAGTAACTAGATGGGATGTATTACTGTCCCAGTAGCTAGATGGGGATGTATTACTGCCCCAGTAGCTAGATGGGATGTATTACTGTCCCAGTAGCTAGATCGGGATGTATTACTGCCCCAGTAGCTAGATGAGATGTATTACTGTCCCAGTAGCTAGATGGGATGTATTACTGTCCCAGTAACTAGATGGGATGTATTACTGCCCCAGTAGCTAGATGGGATGTATTACTGCCCCAGTAGCTAGATTGGATGTATTACTTTCCCAGTAACTAGATGGGATGTATTACTGCCCCAGTAACTAGATGGGATGTATTACTGCCCCAGTAGCTAGATGGGGATGTATTACTGCCCCAGTAACTAGATGGGATGTATTACTGCCCCAGTAACTAGATGGGGATGTATTACTGTCCCAGTAGCCAGATGGGATGTATTACTGCCCCAGTAGCTAGATGGGGATGTATTACTGTCCCAGTAGCTAGATGGGGATGTATTACTGTCCCAGTAACTAGATGGGATGTATTACTGTCCCAGTAATTTGATGGGATGTATTACTGCCCCAGTAACTAGATGGGGATGTATTACTGCCCCAGTAACTAGATGGGATGTATTACTGCCCCAGTAACTAGATGGGGATGTATTACTGTCCCAGTAGCCAGATGGGATGTATTACTGTCCCAGTAACTAGATGGGATGTATTACTGCCCCAGTAGCTAGATGGGGATGTATTACTGTCCCAGTAGCTAGATGGGGATGTATTACTGTCCCAGTAACTAGATGGGATGTATTACTGTCCCAGTAATTTGATGGGATGTATTACTGCCCCAGTAGCTAGATGGGATGTATTACTGCCCCAGTAGCTAGATGGGATGTATTACTGTCCCAGTAACTAGATGGGATGTATTACTGCCCCAGTAGCCAGATGGGATGTATTACTGTCCCAGTAGCCAGATGGGATGTATTACTGTCCCAGTAACTAGATGGGGGATGTATTACTGCCCCAGTAACTAGATGGGATGTATTACTGCCCCAGTAACTAGATGGGATGTATTACTGCCCCAGTAGCCAGATGGGATGTATTACTGTCCCAGTAGCCAGATGGGATGTATTACTGTCCCAGTAACTAGATGGGATGTATTACTGCCCCAGTAGCTAGATGGGATGTATTACTGCCCCAGTAACTAGATGGGGATGTATTACTGTCCCAGTAACTAGATGGGGATGTATTACTGCCCCAGTAACTAGATGGGGGATGTATTACTGTCCCAGTAACTAGATGGGGATGTATTACTGCCCCAGTAACTAGATGGGGATGTATTACTGCCCCAGTAACTAGATGGGGATGTATTACTGTCCCAGTAACTAGATGGGGATGTATTACTGCCCCAGTAACTAGATGGGGGATGTATTACTGCCCCAGTAACTAGATGGGATGTATTACTGCCCCAGTAACTAGATGGGATGTATTACTGCCCCAGTAGCCAGATGGGATGTATTACTGTCCCAGTAACTAGATGGGATGTATTACTGCCCCAGTAACTAGATGGGGGATGTATTACTGCCCCAGTAGCCAGATGGGATGTATTACTGTCCCAGTAGCTAGATGGGATGTATTACTGCCCCAGTAACTAGATGGGATGTATTACTTTCCCAGTAACTAGATGGGATGTATTACTGCCCCAGTAACTAGATGGGATGTATTACTGCCCCAGTAACTAGATGGGGGATGTATTACTGCCCCAGTAGCCAGATGGGGGATGTATTACTGCCCCAGTAGCCAGATGGGATGTATTACTGTCCCAGTAGCTAGATGGGATGTATTACTGCCCCAGTAACTAGATGGGATGTATTACTTTCCCAGTAACTAGATGGGGGATGTATTACTGCCCCAGTAACTAGATGGGGGATGTATTACTGCCCCAGTAGCCAGATGGGATGTATTACTGTCCCAGTAGCTAGATGGGATGTATTACTGCCCCAGTAACTAGATGGGATGTATTACTTTCCCAGTAACTAGATGGGATGTATTACTGCCCCAGTAACTAGATGGGATGTATTACTGCCCCAGTAACTAGATGGGATGTATTACTGTCCCAGTAACTAGATGGGGGATGTATTACTGCCCCAGTAGCCAGATGGGATGTATTACTGCCCCAGTAACTAGATGGGATGTATTACTGTCCCAGTAGCTAGATGGGGATGTATTACTGCCCCAGTAGCCAGATGGGATGTATTACTGCCCCAGTAACTAGATGGGATGTATTACTGTCCCAGTAACTAGATGGGGGATGTATTACTGTCCCAGTAACTAGATGGGATGTATTACTGCCCCAGTAACTAGATGGGATGTATTACTGCCCCAGTAACTAGATGGGATGTATTACTGCCCCAGTAACTAGATGGGATGTATTACTGTCCCAGTAACTAGATGGGATGTATTACTGCCCCAGTAACTAGATGGGATGTATTACTGTCCCAGTAACTAGATGGGATGTATTACTGCCCCAGTAGCTAGATGGGATGTATTACTGTCCCAGTAACTAGATGGGATGTATTACTGTCCCAGTAGCTAGATGGGGATGTATTACTGCCCCAGTAACTAGATGGGGATGTATTACTGTCCCAGTAACTAGATGGGGATGTATTACTGCCCCAGTAACTAGATGGGGATGTATTACTGCCCCAGTAACTAGATGGGGATGTATTACTGTCCCAGTAGCTAGATGGGATGTATTACTGCCCCAGTAGCTAGATGGGATGTATTACTGCCCCAGTAGCTAGATGGGATGTATTACTGTCCCAGTAGCTAGATGGGATGTATTACTGTCCCAGTAGCTAGATGGGGGATGTATTACTGCCCCAGTAGCCAGATGGGATGTATTACTGTCCCAGTAGCTAGATGGGGGATGTATTACTGTCCCAGTAACTAGATGGGATGTATTACTGTCCCAGTAACTAGATGGGATGTATTACTGCCCCAGTAGCTAGATGGGGATGTATTACTGCCCCAGTAACTAGATGGGGATGTATTACTGTCCCAGTAGCTAGATGGGATGTATTACTGCCCCAGTAGCTAGATGGGATGTATTACTGTCCCAGTAGCTAGATGGGATGTATTACTGCCCCAGTAGCTAGATGGGGATGTATTACTGCCCCAGTAACTAGATGGGGATGTATTACTGTCCCAGTAGCCAGATGGGGGATGTATTACTGCCCCAGTAGCTAGATGGGGATGTATTACTGCCCCAGTAGCCAGATGGGATGTATTACTGCCCCAGTAGCTAGATGGGATGTATTACTGTCCCAGTAGCTAGATGGGGATGTATTACTGTCCCAGTAGCTAGATGGGATGTGTTACTGCCCCAGTAACTAGATGGGATGTATTACTGTCCCAGTAGCCAGATGGGATGTATTGTTTTGTATTTGACCTGACAGAAGGAGTATTGATCAATTCCTCTGTGGTTTGGTCACGGTGCAGTGTGGTGTAAGCGGCACAGATTATTGATCAGGTTATTGATCGGGAGGATATTGATATCATGCAGCGTCTCAGAGAACCTCAGCCTACACCGAGACCCCACGGACCGACACACACTTCCTGCTTCTTAACCAATCAAAGGAGTAAATTAGCATGTCAAAGCCCCTAGCAGCCTCTCTGTCAACAGTCCTGCAGAGACCCAGTCATAGGATCAACCATAGAGCTCCTATAAATCAGTTATATTATATAGGATCAACCACAGAGCTCCTGGAAGTCAGTTATATTCTATAGGATCAACCACAGAGCTCCTATAAGTCAGTTATATTATATAGGATCAATCACAGAGCTCATATAAATCAGTTATATTCTATAGGATCAACCACAGAGCTCCTACAAATCAGTTATATTCTATAGGATCAACCACAGAGCTCCTATAAATCAGTTATATTCTATAGGATCAACCACAGAGCTCCTACAAATCAGTTATATTCTATAGGATCAACCACAGAGCTCCTATAAATCAGTTATATTCTATAGGATCAACCACAGAGCTCATATAAGTCAGTTATATTCTATAGGATCAACCACAGAGCTCCTATAAATCAGTTATATTCTATAGGATCAACCACAGAGCTCCTATAAATCAGTTATATTCTATAGGATCAACCACAGAGCTCCTATAAATCAGTTATATTCTATAGGATCAACCACAGAGCTCCTATAAATCAGTTATATTCTATAGGATCAACCACAGAGCTCCTATAAATCATTTATATTCATGAGGATCAACTCTTCTCTCAGCACCTTCCAATGTCAATCCATGCTCCTCTTTGTTCCGAACACACTGGCCAGAATGGGAGGGACGTGTTGTCTGTTGGACACAGACCCGTTTATGGAGAGACAAGGTATGAGACATGCAGCTTTCCCAGGTCCCCCAGGAGCGAGCCTGCCTCTGGCCTTTGATTGGTCGCGTCTCTCCCCACAGTCATTTGTCAACCTCATAGTGTATATTCAGTGTGTACAATAAGACACAATAGTAGAGGCCACAGGCACCAGCTCTACTCATCTATCAAACTATGCCCGCTCTGTCTGACAGGATGTGTGTGTACATGAGAGTGAGAGTGTGTGTGTGGTGTGAAGGGGTGTTCGCTGTTCGCACAGTCCAGGTAGCAGTACAGTGCCAAGTTTGACCTCCCTCCCTCCCTCCCTCCATGCCTCCCTCCCTCCCTCCCTCCCTCCCTCCCTCCCTCCATGCCTCTCTCCCTCCCTCCCTCCCTCCCTCCCTCCCTCCCTCCCTCCCTCCCTCCCTCCCTCCCTCCATGCCTCTCTCCCTCCCTCCATGCCTCTCTCCCTCCATGCCCTCTCCTCCATGCCTCCATGCCTCTCTCCCTCCCTCCCTCCCTCCCTCCATGCCTCTCTCCCTCCCTCCATGCCTCCTCCATGCCTCTCTCCCTCCATGCCTCCATGCCTCTCACCTCCCTCCCTCCCTCCATCCCTCCATGCCTCCCTCCCTCCATCCCTCCATGCCTTTCTCCCTCCCTCCATGCCTCTCTCCCTCCCTCCCTCCCTCCCTCCCTCCCTCCCTCCCTCCCTCCCTCCCTCCCTCCCTCCCTCCCTCCCTCCCTCCCTCCATGCCTCTCTCCCTCCATGCCTCTCTCCCTCCATCCCTCCATGCCCTCTCTCCCTCCTCTCCCCTCCATCCCTCCATGCCTCCCTCCCTCCATCCCTCCATGCCCTCTCCCTCCCTCCATGCCTCTCTCCCTCCCTCTCTCTCCTTCCCTCCATGCCTGTCTCCCTCCCTTCATGCCTCTCTCCCTCCCTCCCTCCATGCCTCTCTCCTCCCTCCCTCCATCCCTCCATGCCTCTCTCCCTCCCTCCCTCCATCCCTCCATGCCTCCCTCCCTCCATCCCTCCATGCCTTTCTCCCTCCCTCCATGCCTCTCTCCTCTCCCTCTCTCCTTCCCTCCATGCCTGTCTCCCTCCCTTCATGCCTCTCTCCCCACCCTCTCTCCCTCCATGCCTCCCTCCCTCCCTCCATGCCTCTCTCCCTCCCTCCTCCTCCCTCCATGCCCTCTCCCTCCCTCCCTCCCTCCATGCCTGTCTCCCTCCCTTCATGCCTCTCTCCCTCCCCTCCATCCCTCCATGCCTCTCTCCCTCCCCTCCCTATTTCCCTCCATGCCTCTCTCCCTCCCCATGCCTCCATCCTTCCCTCCATGCCTCCTCCCTCTCCTTCCCTCCATGCCTGTCTCCCTCCCTCCATGCCTCCCTCTCTCCCTCCCTCCCTCCATGCCTGTCTCCCCCCTCCATGCCCCTCTCCCTCCCTCTTCCCTCCATGCCTCTCTCCCTCCCTCCATGCCTCTCTCCCTCCCTCCCTCTTTCCCTCCATGCCTGTCTTCCCTCCCTCCCTCCCTCCATGCCTGTCTCCCTCCCTTCATGCCCTCTCTCCCTCCCTCCCTCCATGCCTGTCTCCCTCCCTTCATGACTCTCTCCCTCCCTCCCTCCATGCCTCTCTCCCTCCCTCCATGCCCTCTCCTTCCCTCCATGCCTCCCTCTCCTTCCCTCCATGCCCTCTCCCTTCCCTCCATGCCTCTCTCCTTCCCTCCATGCCTGTCTCCCTCCCCTTCATGCCTCTCTCCCTCCCTCCCTCCATGCCTCTCTCCTTCCCTCCATGCCCTCTCCTTCCCTCCATGCCCTCTCTCTCCCTTCATGCCTCTCTCCCTCCCTCCATGCCTCCATGCTTTTCTCCCTCCCTCCATGCCTCTCTCCCTCCCTTCATGCCTCTCTCATTCCCTCCATGCCTGTCTCCCTCCCTTCATGCCTCTCTCCCTCCCTCCCTCCATGCCTCTCTCCTTCCCTCCATGCCTCTCTCCTTCCCTCCATGCCTCTCTCTCTCCCTTCATGCCTCTCTCCCTCCCTCCATGCCTCCATGCTTTTCTCCCTCCCTCCATGCCTCCCTCCCTCCCTCCATGCCTCTCTCCCTCCCTCCCTCTCTCCCTCCCTCGAGGCCTCTATCCCTCCCTCCATGCCTTCCTCCCTCCCTTTTTCCTTGCTTTCGCTGAAGTGGCTTTGTAGTGGCAGCGACAGAGTCCTCCCCTCCCTCCTCCCTCTTACCCCCTCCTCCCCCTCTCTGCCTGTCCTGTAGTTGCTGGGACAAGCCCATCTGGTATTTAGCCTACCATTTGCCTGTGAATAGGGGGCAGGGGGAGGGGGAGGAGGTTTGGGGACGGGACAGGGGGAGGTAGGGCAGAGTCTGCCTGGGCAACAGGGCTCAGTGTGTCTCTCAGGATCTCAGTGAGAGGTTGGCGTCAGGACAGGCTGCTAGCGTCAGTGAGAGGTTGGTGGTTAGTTAGCTTCCCGGCACGGCCATCGGGACTGTTAGAATGACTGCTGCAGCTGCCTGCTCCACACAGGACCCCACCGACACGGGACAGAATGAGGTAGGACACCAGAGACTATACACACTACAACACACACACACAGGACAGACTGAGGTAGGACACCAGAGACTATACACACTACAACACACACACACAGGACAGACTGAGGTAGGACACCAGAGACTATACACACTACAACACACACACACAGGACAGACTGAGGTAGGACAGCAGAGACTATACACACTACAACACACACACACAGGACAGACTGAGGTAGGACACCAGAGACTATACACACTACAACACACACACACAGGACAGACTGAGGTAGGACACCAGAGACTATACACACTACAACACACACACACAGGACAGACGGAGGTAGGACACCAGAGACTATACACACTACAACACACACACACAGGACAGACGGAGGTAGGACACCAGAGACTATACACACTACAACACACACACACAGGACAGACTGAGGTAGGACAGCAGAGACTATACACACTACAACACACACACCCAGGACAGACTGAGGTAGGACAGCAGAGACTATACACACTACAACACACACACACAGGACAGACTGAGGTAGGACAGCAGAGACTATACACACTACAACACACACACACAGGACAGACTGAGGTAGGACACCAGAGACTATACACACTACAACACACACACACAGGACAGACGGAGGTAGGACACCAGAGACTATACACACTACAACACACACACACAGGACAGACTGAGGTAGGACAGCATAGACTATACACACTACAACACACACACAGGACTGACTGAGGTAGGACACCAGAGACTATACACACTACAACACACACACACAGGACAGACTGAGGTAGGACAGCAGAGACTATACACACTACAACACACACACACAGGACTGACTGAGGTAGGACACCAGAGACTATACACACTACAACACACACACACAGGACAGACGGAGGTAGGACACCAGAGACTATACACACTACAACACACACACCCAGGACAGACTGAGGTAGGACAGCAGAGACTATACACACTACAACACACACACACAGGACTGACTGAGGTAGGACAGCAGAGACTATACACACTACAACACACACACACAGGACAGACTGAGGTAGGACACCAGAGACTATACACACTACAACACACACACACAGGACAGACTGAGGTAGGACACCAGAGACTATACACACTACAACACACACACACAGGACAGACTGAGGTAGGACACCAGAGACTATACACACTACAACACACACACCCAGGACAGACTGAGGTAGGACAGCAGAGACTATACACACTACAACACACACACACAGGACTGACTGAGGTAGGACACCAGAGACTATACACACTACAACACACACACACAGGACAGACTGAGGTAGGACAGCAGAGACTATACACACTACAACACACACACACAGGACTGACTGAGGTAGGACACCAGAGACTATACACACTACAACACACACACCAGGACAGACTGAGGTAGGACACCAGAGACTATACACACTACAACAACACACACACAGGACAAACTGAGGTAGGACACCAGAGACTATACACACTACAACACACACACACAGGACAGACTGAGGTAGGACACCAGAGACTATACACACTACAACACACACACACAGGACAGACTGAGGTAGGACAGCAGAGACTATACACACTACAACACACACACACAGGACAGACTGAGGTAGGACACCAGAGACTATACACACTACAACACACACACACAGGACAGACTGAGGTAGGACACCAGAGACTATACACACTACAACACACACACACAGGACAGACTGAGGTAGGACAGCAGAGACTATACACACTACAACACACACACCCAGGACAGACTGAGGTAGGACAGCAGAGACTATACACACTACAACACACACACACAGGACAGACTGAGGTAGGACAGCAGAGACTATACACACTACAACACACACACACAGGACAGACGGAGGTAGGACAGCAGAGACTATACACACTACAACACACACAGGACAGACTGAGGTAGGACACCAGAGACTATACACACTACAACACACACACACAGGACAGACTGAGGTAGGACAGCAGAGACTATACACACTACAACACACACACACAGGACAGACTGAGGTAGGACACCAGAGACTATACACACTACAACACACACACACAGGACAGACTGAGGTAGGACAGCAGAGACTATACACACTACAACACACACACACAGGACAGACTGAGGTAGGACACCAGAGACTATACACACTACAACACACACACACAGGACAGACTGAGGTAGGACACCAGAGACTATACACACTACAACACACACACACAGGACAGACTGAGGTAGGACAGCAGAGACTATACACACTACAACACACACACATAGGACAGACTGAGGTAGGACAGCAGAGACTATACACACTACAACACACACACACAGGACAGACTGAGGTAGGACACCAGAGACTATACACACTACAACACACACACACACAGGGCAGACTGAGGTAGGACACCAGAGACTATACACACTACAACACACACACACACAGGACAGACTGAGGTAGGACAGCAGAGACTATACACACTACAACACACACACACAGGACAGACTGAGGTAGGACACCAGAGACTATACACACTACAACACACACACACACAGGGCAGACTGAGGTAGGACACCAGAGACTATACACACTACAACACACACACACACAGGACAGAATGAGGTAGGACACCAGAGACTATACACACTACAACACACACACACAGGACAGACTGAGGTAGGACACCAGAGACTATACACACTACAACACACACACAGGACAGACTGAGGTAGGACACCAGAGACTATACAGGACACTACAACACACACACCCAGGACAGACTGAGGTAGGACAGCAGAGACTATACACACTACAACACACACACACAGGACAGACTGAGGTAGGACAGCAGAGACTATACACACTACAACAACACACACACAGGACAGACTGAGGTAGGACAGCAGAGACTATACACACTACAACACACACACACAGGACAGACTGAGGTAGGACAGCAGAGACTATACACACTACAACACACACACATAGGACAGACTGAGGTAGGACAGCAGAGACTATACACACTACAACACACACACACAGGACAGACTGAGGTAGGACACCAGAGACTATACACACTACAACACACACACACAGGACAGACTGAGGTAGGACACCAGAGACTATACACACTACAACACACACACACACAGGACAGACTGAGGTAGGACACCAGAGACTATACACACTACAACACACACACACAGGACAGACTGAGGTAGGACACCAGAGACTATACACACTACAACACACACACACACAGGGCAGACTGAGGTAGGACACCAGAGACTATACACACTACAACACACACACACACAGGACAGACTGAGGTAGGACACCAGAGACTATACACACTACAACACACACACACACAGGACAGACTGAGGTAGGACACCAGAGACTATACACACTACAACACACACACACAGGACAGACTGAGGTAGGACACCAGAGACTATACACACTACAACACACACACAGGACAGACTGAGGTAGGACACCAGAGACTATACACACTACAACACACACACACAGGACAGACTGAGGTAGGACAGCAGAGACTATACACACTACAACACACAGGACAGACTGAGGTAGGACACCAGAGACTATACACACTACAACACACACACACAGGACAGAATGAGGTAGGACACCAGAGACTATACACACTACAACACACACACAGGACAGACTGAGGTAGGACACCAGAGACTATACACACTACAACACACACACACAGGACAGACTGAGGTAGGACACCAGAGACTATACACACTACAACACACACACACACAGGGCAGACTGAGGTAGGACACCAGAGACTATACACACTACAACACACACACACACAGGACAGACTGAGGAGGACACAGAGACTATACACACTACAACACACACACACAGGACAGACTGAGGTAGGACACCAGAGACTATACACACTACAACACACACACACACAGGGCAGACTGAGGTAGGACACCAGAGACTATACACACTACAACACACACACACACAGGACAGAATGAGGTAGGACACCAGAGACTATACACACTACAACACACACACACAGGACAGACTGAGGTAGGACACCAGAGACTATACACACTACAACACACACACAGGACAGACTGAGGTAGGACACCAGAGACTATACACACTACAACACACACACACAGGACAGACTGAGGTAGGACAGCAGAGACTATACACACTACAACACACACACACAGGACAGACTGAGGTAGGACAGCAGAGACTATACACACTACAACACACACACACAGGACAGACTGAGGTAGGACAGCAGAGACTATACACACTACAACACACACACACAGGACAGACTGAGGTAGGACAGCAGAGACTATACACACTACAACACACACACATAGGACAGACTGAGGTAGGACAGCAGAGACTATACACACTACAACACACACACACAGGACAGACTGAGGTAGGACACCAGAGACTATACACACTACAACACACACACATAGGACAGACTGAGGTAGGACACCAGAGACTATACACACTACACACACACACACACAGGACAGACTGAGGTAGGACACCAGAGACTATACACACTACACACACACACACACAGGACAGACTGATAGGACACCAGAGACTATACACACTACAACACACACACACAGGACAGACTGAGGTAGGACACCAGAGACTATACACACTACACACACACACACAGGACAGACTGAGGTGGGACACCAGAGACTATACACACTACAACACACACACACAGGACAGACTGAGGTAGGACACCAGAGACTATACACACTACAACACACACACACAGGACAGACTGAGGTAGGACACCAGAGACTATACACACTACAACACACACACAGGACAGACTGAGGTAGGACAGCAGAGACTATACACACTACAACACACACACACAGGACAGACTGAGGTAGGACACCAGAGACTATACACACTACAACACACACACAGGACAGACTGAGGTAGGACACCAGAGACTATACACACTACAACACACACACACAGGACAGACTGAGGTAGGACAGCAGAGACTATACACACTACAACACACACACACAGGACAGACTGAGGTAGGACACCAGAGACTATACACACTACAACACACACACAGGACAGAATGAGGTAGGACACCAGAGACTATACACACTACAACACACACACAGGACAGACTGAGGTAGGACACCAGAGACTATACACACTACAACACACACACACAGGACAGACTGAGGTAGGACACCAGAGACTATACACACTACAACACACACACCCAGGACAGACTGAGGTAGGACACCAGAGACTATACACACTACAACACACACACACAGGACAGACTGACAGCAGAGACTATACACACTACAACACACACACACAGGACAGACTGAGGTAGGACTATACACACTACAACACACACACACAGGACAGACTGAGGTAGGACACCAGAGACTATACACACTACAACACACACACACAGGACAGACTGAGGTAGGACACCAGAGACTATACACACTACAACACACACACACAGGACAGACAGAGGTAGGACAGCAGAGACTATACACACTACAACACACACACACAGGACAGACTGAGGTAGGACACCAGAGACTATACACACTACAACACACACACACAGGACAGAATGAGGTAGGACACCAGAGACTATACACACTACAACACACACACACAGGACTGACTGAGGTAGGACAGCAGAGACTATACACACTACAACACACACACCCAGGACAGAATGAGGTAGGACACCAGAGACTATACACACTACAACACACACACACAGGACAGACTGAGGTAGGACACCAGAGACTATACACACTACAAACACACAGGACAGACTGAGGTAGGACACCAGAGACTATACACACTACAAACACACACACAGGACAGACTGAGGTAGGACACCAGAGACTATACACACTACAACACACACACACACAGGACAGACTGAGGTAGGACACCAGAGACTATACACACTACAACACACACACACAGGACAGACTGAGGTAGGACACCAGAGACTATACACACTACAACACACACACCCAGGACAGACTGAGGTAGGACAGCAGAGACTATACACACTACAACACACACACACACACAGGACAGATTGAGGTAGGACACCGGAGACTACCCAACACACAGGACAGATTGAGGTAGGACACCGGAGACTACCCAACACACAGGACAGATTGAGGTAGGACAGATTGAGGTAGGACAGACTGAGGTAGGACACAGAGACTATAGACTCACACACATGGGAAAGAGAAGGAAGGACACCAGAGACTTTAGGACAGAGGTTGTGGTAGGACACCAGAGACTACCCAACACAGTACAGTGAGGTAGAGACAGACCCTGTGTAGACCCTTCCACCAAACAGGGAACAGACTTCTAGACTGTGTTGTGGTTTTTAGACATGGCCTGGAAAGAGTTTGTTTTGGGTTTAGGAAGAGGTGTGTTGCGTAACCACCTAATCAGGACACGGTAATGTTTTAGAGCCAACTCACTACTCTGTAACCTCTTCTAATGTAGAGCGGTTGTTTTCTAAACCGTAGGGTGAGTGTCTGTAACCTCTTCTAATGTAGAGAACTGTGTTTGTTTTAACTCACTGGAAACTTGGTTCTACTTGTTGGCTC
>NW_027011770.1:234119-256619 GCF_036934945.1 Oncorhynchus masou masou | reverse complement strand
AAAGCTCTGAATGATCCTTCAACTGCTCTCGGATCAGTTGTTGTCATGGTTGGTGGTCAGTGAAAGAGAATGAGAGAGAGCTCTGAATGGTCCAACTGCTCTTGGATCAGTTGTTGTCATGGTTGGTGGTCAGTGAAGGAGAATGAGAGAGAGCTCTGAATGGTCCTCCCACTGCTCTCAGATCAGTTGTTGTCATGGTTGGTGGTCAGTGAAAGAGAATGAGAGAGAGCTCTGAATGGTCCTTCCACTGCTCTCGGATCAGTTGTCATCATGGTTGGTGGTCAGTGAAAGAGAATGAGAGAGAGCTCTGAATGGTCCTTCCACTGCTCTCGGATCAGTTGTCATCATGGTTGGTGGTCAGTGAAAGAGAATGAGAGAGAGCTCCTTTTCTTCTTTGTGTTTTATGGCAGGATACACACTAACCAATGGGTCCCTTATCTAGATGTCATGTGACTGTGTCCCCCTGTCAGTCTACTGTATAGGTTAGGGGTGTCCCCTGTCAGTCTACTGTATAGGTTAGGGGTGTCCCCTGTCAGTCTACTGTATAGGTTAGGGGTTATGGTTAGGGGGGTGGGGAATTGTGGAAGAGACAGGAAGGGGAAGTGACCAAATGGTTCTATATTCCCTATATGGTGCACTACTTAGCCCAGGGCCCATAGGGGTAGTGCACTACTTTAGACCATGGCCCTATGGTAGTGCACTATTTTAGATCAGGGCCCTATGGTAGTGCACTACTTTAGACCAGGGCCCTATGGTAGTGCACTACTTTAGACCAGGACCCTATGGTAGTGCACTACTTTAGACCAGGGCCCTATGGTAGTGCACTAATTTAGTCCAGGACCCTATGGTAGTGCACTACTTTAGACCAGGACCCTATGGTAGTGCACTACTTTAGACCAGGGCCCATAGGGTAGTGCACTACTTTAGACCAGGGCCCTATGGTAGTGCACTATTTTAGATCAGGGCCCTATGGTAGTGCACTACTTTAGACCAGGGCCCTATGGTAGCGCACTAATTTAAACCAGGGCCCTATGGGTAGTGCACTACTTTAGACCAGGACCCTATGATAGCACTACTTTAGACCAGGACCCTATGGTAGTGCACTACTTTAGACCAGGACCCTATGGTAGTGCACTACTTTAGACCAGGGCCATATGGTAGTGCACTACTTTAGACCAGGGACCTATGGTAGTGCACTACTTTAGACCAGGGCCCTATGGTAGTGCACTATTTTAGATCAGGGCCCTATGGTAGTGCACTACTTTAGACCAGGGCCCTATGGTAGTGCACTACTTTAGACCAGGACCCTATGGTAGTGCACTACTTTAGACCAGGACCCTATGGTAGTGCACTACTTTAGACCAGTACCCTATGGTAGTGCACTACTTTAGACCAGGGCCCTATGGTAGTGCACTAATTTAGTCCAGGACCCTATGGTAGTGCACTATTTTAGATCAGGGCCCTATGGTAGTGTACAACTTTAGACCAGGGCCATATGGTAGTGCACTACTTTAGACCAGGGACCTATGGTAGTGCACTACTTTAGACCAGGGCCCTATGGTAGTGCACTACTTTAGACCAGGACCCTATGGTAGTGCACTACTTTAGACCAGGACCCTATGGTAGTGCACTACTTTAGACCAGGGACCTATGGTAGTGCACTACTTTAGACCAGGGACCTATGGTAGTGCACTACTTTAGACCAGGGACCTATGGTAGGGCACTACTTTAGACCAGGGCCCTATGGTAGTGCACTACTTTAGACCAGGGCCCTATGGTAGTGCACTACTTTAGACCAGGGACCTATGGTAGTGCACTACTTTAGACCAGGGACCTATGGTAGTGCACTACTTTAGACCAGGGACCTATGGTAGGGCACTACTTTAGACCAGGGCCCTATGGTAGTGCACTACTTTAGACCAGGGACCTATGGTAGTGCACTACTTTAGACCAGGGACCTATGGTAGTGCACTACTTTAGACCAGGGACCTATGGTAGTGCACTACTTTAGACCAGGGACCTATGGTAGTGCACTACTTTAGACCAGGGACCTATGGTAGGGCACTACTTTAGACCAGGGCCCTATGGTAGTGCACTACTTTAGACCAGGGACCTATGGTAGTGCACTACTTTAGACCAGGGACCTATGGTAGTGCACTACTTTAGACCAGGGACCTATGGTAGTGCACTACTTTAGACCAGGGACCTATGGTAGTGCACTACTTTAGACCAGGGACCTATGGTAGGGCACTACTTTAGACCAGGGCCCTATGGTAGTGCACTACTTTAGACCAGGGACCTTAGGGGAATAGGGTGTCATTTGGGACACAGTCCTCTCAACAGAAAGTGGGACAACCCCTGTTCCCCTTTCATCTTTTGGGGGTTCCTCTCCCCTTCTTCCTGAACCCCAGGGGAGGGTGAGCATGACCTTCTAATCATCCTGCTTGACTGGACCCAAGCCCCCGCCCCCCCACCTCCCGAGGGGACACTGTCCCTCCGCCCCCTGATCAGACCCCCAAACACAGCCCTCTGTCTGCCCCATACCCCTGTGTGTGTCCCTGCGCCCCCTGACCAGACACCCAAACACAGCCCTCTGTCTGCCCCATACCCCTGGTGTGTGTCCCTGCGCCCCCTGACCAGACACCCAAACACAGCCCTCTGTCTGTCTCCCCCATACCCCTGGTGTCCCTGCGCCCCCTGACCAGACCCCAAACACAGTTGTTACATGCTAATGATAGCATAGGAACGAATTGCAAAAATCCCTGAAGTTGGAGACTTTTATCTCCCTCACCAACTTCAAACATGTAAAATAAAAAAATAAATAGCTGCTAGTGTTTTTTACATGCTAATGATAGCATAGCTGCTAGTGTTTTTTACATACTAATGATAGCATAGCTGCTAGTGTTTTTACATGCTAATGATAGCATAGCTGCTAGTGTTTTTTTACATGCTAATGATAGCATAGCTGCTAGTATTTTTTTCATGCTAATGATAGCATTGCTGCTAGTGGTTTTTACATGCTAATGATAGCATAGCTGCTAGTGTTTTTTACATGCTAATGATAGCATAGCTGCTAGTGTTTTTTACATACTAATGATAGCATAGCTGCTAGTGTTTTTACATGCTAATGATAGCATAGCTGCTAGTGTTTATTACATACTAATGATAGCATAGCTGCTAGTGTTTATTACATACTAATGATAGCGTAACTGCTAGTTGTTGACCAGTCCTACTCTGTGTCTTCTCGTGCCAGAGAAGCTCTGATTCATTCATAGTGGACTTTACTAATGTGTCCCATTATTCTACGCCTTCAACTTCACTTAAAACATTAATTCTTCAACATGAAAAACAGTCTTCTTGCTTAACAAGGTTTAGGTGTCTGACTGATCTAATAACCTCTGATTGATATTCCATGAATGTGTCTGTTCCATTGAAAAGGGTTGTGATGAGATGCTAAGTGGGATCCATGTGAATGCCTTGGGGGGGGGTTCATTGACATGTCTGTGTGTCACTGTGGGCTCTCTGTATAATGTGATGAGCCAAACACACATGGAAACGGACCCGGTGTTATTGAATTAGTCCTCGCCCCTCTCCTCCCAGGCCCAGTTAACGGGAGTTTTAACCACACACGGTTTTACAGAGGGGGAATCGGAGTGATTGTGTGTGTGTGTGTGTGTGTGTGTGTGTGTGTGTGTGTGTGTGTGTGTGTGTGTGTGTGTGTGTGTGTGTGTGTGTGTAATGGCTACTGTGATCATCATACTGATGGTCATACTGATATACTCTGACCACTCAGTCAGCTCTGTCCCTGACGCTACCCAGCTACCTGGGCGTTCCAGGCTGTGTGTTCCCAGGGCCCGCAGAACACACACACACTACTTATTAACACACACAGATAGAACGTACACACACACAGTACGTATGTAGACACACACACACACACACAGTACGTATGTAGACACACGCACACACACACACAGTCTCTCCTCTCTCTCTCTCCCTGTCTCCCTGTCTCACTCTGTCTCTCTCATTCTGTCTCTCTCACTCTGTCTCTGTCTCTCCATTCTCTCTGTCTCTCTCTTTCTCTCTCTCTCTCTGTCTCTCTCTCTGTCTCTCTCTCTGTCACCTGTCTCTCTCTCTGTCTCTCTCTCTGACCCTCTCTCTCTTCTGTCTCTGTCTCTCTCTCTGTCTCTCTCTGTCTGTCTCTCTCTCACTCTGTCTCTCTCTCTCTCTCTCCCTGTCTCACTCTGTCTCTCTCTCTGTCTCTCTCACTCTGTCTCTCTGTCTCACAGATCTCTCTCTCTGTCCTGTCTCTCTCTCTGTTTCTCTCTCTCTCTGTCACCTCTCTCTCACTCTGTCTCTCTCTCTCTCACTCTGTCTCTCTGTCTCACTCTCTCTCTCTCTGTCTCTCCCTCTCTCTCTCTCCCTGTCTCTGTCTCTCTCTCTCTTAATATCTCCCCCACTCCCTCTCTTTCCCCCTACTCTCTCTCTCTCTCTCTCTGAGACTGTTCTGCATATAAAATGAGATTACCAGGCGCACTCCTCTTTCTAATGGGGACCCCGTGTTACCACACACAACAACAGTGAGATGACCCTCCGGTTAAGAGGGCCACAGAGACGCATCTGTCAGGGTGTGTGTGCGTGTGCGTGTGTGTGGACCCTCGGTCAGACAGAGTCCACTGTCTATGAGTCTGAACACACAGCCATGGCCAGCTATACAGTGGGGCAAAAAAGTATTTAGTCAGCCACCAATTGTGCATGTTCTCCCACTTAAAAAGATGAGAGGGGTCTGTAATTTTCATCATAGGTACACTACACAACTACAGACAAAATGAGAAAAAAACATTTTTTTTTTAATGAATTTATTTGCAAATTATGGTGGAAAATAAAATCGACGTGGTGGGCGGATGTGCTTGGTCCAGGTGCCTCTCCAAAAGGCTGTTGGCGATCATTATACAAACTGCCTATTGATAAGAGGATAGCTGACCTCCAATGGAGGATAATACATGGAGCTATAGCCACCAACATGCATCTGGTACACCTGGACCCTACTGTTGGGGAGGGGTGTCCATTCTGCATCTGGTACACCTGGACCCTACTGTTGGGGAGGGGTGTCCATTCTGCATCTGGTACACCTGGACCCTACTGTTGGGGAGGGGTGTCCATTCTGCATCTGGTACACCTGGACCCTACTGTTGGAGAGGGGTGTCCATTCTGTGTACTGGTACACCTGGACCCTACTGTTGGGGAGGGGTGTCCATTCTGCATCTGGTACACCTGGACCCTACTGTTGGGGAGGGGTGTCCATTCTGCATCTGGTACACCTGGACCCTACTGTTGGGGAGGGGTGTCCATTCTGTGTCTGGTACACCTGGACCCTACTGTTGGGGAGGGGTGTCCATTCTGTGTACTGGTACACCTGGACCCTACTGTTGGAGAGGGGTGTCCATTCTGCATCTGGTACACCTGGACCCTACTGTTGGAGAGGGGTGTCCATTCTGTGTACTGGTACACCTGGACCCTACTGTTGGGGAGGGGTGTCCATTCTGTGTCTGGTACACCTGGACCCTACTGTTGGAGAGGGGTGTCCATTCTGCATCTGGTACACCTGGCTCCTCCTGTTGGGGAGGGGTGTCCATTCTGTGTACTGGTACACCTGGACCCTACTGTTGGGGAGGGGTGTCCATTCTGCATCTGGTACACCTGGACCCTACTGTTGGGGAGGGGTGTCCATTCTGCATCTGGTACACCTGGACCCTACTGTTGGGGGGTCTGGGTGTCCATTCTGTGTACTGGTACACCTGGACCCTACTGTTGGGGAGGGGGTGTCCATTCTGTGTACTGGTACACCTGGACCCTACTGTTGGGGAGGGGTGTCCATTCTGCATCTGGTACACCTGGACCCTCCTGTTGGGGAGGGGTGTCCATTCTGTGTCTGGTACACCTGGATCCTACTGTTGAGGAGGGGTGTCCATTCTGTGTACTGGTACACCTGGACCCTACTGTTGGGGAGGGGTGTCCATTCTGTTCTGTACACCTGGACCCTACTGTTGGGGAGGGGGTGTCCATTCTGTGTACTGGTACACCTGGACCCTACTGTTGGGGAGGGGTGTCCATTCTGCATCTGGTACACCTGGACCCTACTGTTGGGGGAGGGGTGTCCATTCTGCATCTGGTACACCTGGACCCTACTGTTGGGGAGGGTGTCCATTCTGCATCTGGTACACCTGGACCCTACTGTTGGGGAGGGGTGTCCATTCTGCATCTGGTACACCTGGACCCTACTGTTGGGGAGGGGTGTCCATTCTGCATCTGGTACACCTGGACCCTACTGTTGGAGAGGGGTGTCCATTCTGCATCTGGTACACCTGGACCCTACTGTTGGGGAGGGGTGTCCATTCTGCGTCTGGTACAGCTGGACCCTACTGTTGGGGAGGGTGTCCATTCTGCATCTGGTACACCTGGACCCTACTGTTGGGGAGGGGTGTCCATTCTGTGTCTGGTACACCTGGATCCTACTGTTGAAGAGGGTGTCCATTCTGCATCTGGTACACCTGGACCCTACTGTTGGGGAGGGGTGTCCATTCTGTGTAGAGTCTGGAATCTCTGGCACATCTGTTTTGACAGTGTCCCAGGTTGGTTGGGATGATTGAACTGATCACTGATTGGTTCTCAACGTTGGGAGAGGTTTTCTCTTCCCACTGTATATATTTGGGCCAAAGTACAGGTTCAGTCAAAAGGGTGTAGTTGTGTTGCTTAATTTTGTATCAGGGGCAGCTAAATGAGCGATATGGAAGACCCGAAAGAACAGCATTCTGGGACAGGGGTCTGTGGATGTGGTGGGAATGTTGGCAGCGAAACTAAGGGTTGAGTTTGCCTATGATAAACTTGTCAACAACATCGATCTGTTTTTGAGTATATGGGGTATTCAGAGGCTGTTGTGTTTAGTTACTGTGGAAGGAGGAATTGGAGTTGTGTTTTTAATTGATGTGTAACTGTGGTTTTGTATGAGTATTTATTGTGTGGTGGGCCCCCAGACCCAATAAAGAGTATTTAAAACTCAAAACTTTATCTCTCTCTGTCTCTCTCTCTGTCTCTCTCTGTCTCTCTCTCTGTCTCTCTCTCTCTTTCTCTCTCTTTCTCTGTCTCTCTCTATTTCTCTCTCTATCTCTCTCTTGAACTCTATTTATCTCTTCACTCTCTTCTTTATCTCCCTAGACTATTAAAATTTCATTGTCTATTTCTCTCTCTGCAACAGATTCCAAAAAACTCTCTCTCTCTCTATATATCTCTCTCTTGAACTCAGTGTTTGACATACACACTCCTATAAACACAGCTATTTACATCATGTAGCCCAAGTAGACATATTAAAATGTTCATTGTCTAGATCCCCCCAGCTACGATCTCTGCAACAGATTAACCCAAAAAACTGCCTCAGTGACCCTGGTTGGTAGACCAAGTATCTCAGTCACTAAACACGAGACCCCAGGCTCAACAGCTAAAGAGATGGATAGAGGGCCAGATCATGGGAGACCCTGTGGCTAGTTGGGAGTTCCTGGTTTAATAGTGTGTTTTAGACCCTGGTTGGTAGACCCTGGGAGACCCTGGTTGGTAGACTGGGAGACCCCCTGGGAGACCCTGGTTGGTAGACCCTGGGAGACCCTGGTTGGTAGACTCTGGGAGACCCTGGTTGGTAGACTCTGGGAGACCCTGGTTGGTAGACACTGGGAGACCCTGGTTGGTAGACTGGGAGACCCTGGTTGGTAGACTCTGGGAGACCCTGGTTGGTAGACTCTGGGAGACCCTGGTTGGTAGACTCTGGGAGACCCTGGTTGGTAGACTGGGAGACCCTGTAGACTGGGAGACCCTGGTTAGACTCTGGGAGACCCTGGTTGGTGGGAGACCCTGGTTGGTAGACTGGGAGACCCTGGTTGGTAGACTGGGAGACCCCTGGGAGACCCTGGTTGGTAGACTGGGAGACCCTGGTTGGTAGACTCTGGGAGACCCTGGTTGGTGGGAGACTCTGGGAGACCCTGGTTGGTAGACTGGGAGACCCTGGGAGACCCTGGTTGGTAGACTCTGGGAGACCCTGGTTGGTAGACTCTGGGAGACCCTGGTTGGTAGGTGGGAGACCCTGGTTGGTAGACTCTGGGAGACCCTGGTTGGTAGACTCTGGGAGACCCTGGTTGGTAGACCCTGGAGACCCTGGTTGGTAGACTGGGAGACCCTGGGAGACCCTGGTTGGTAGACTCTGGGAGACCCTGGTTGGTAGACTGGGAGACCCTGGTTGGAGACCCTGGTTGGTAGACTCTGGGAGACCCTGGTTGGTAGACTCTGGTTGGAGACCCTGGTTGGTAGACTGGGAGACCCTGGTTGGAGACCCTGGTTGGTAGACTCTGGGAGACCCTGGTTGGTAGACTCTGGGAGACCCTGGTTGGTAGACTGGGAGACCCTGGTTGGTAGACTCTGGGAGACCCTGGTTGGTAGACTCTGGGAGACCCTGGTTGGTAGACTCTGGGAGACCCTGGTTGGTAGACTCTGGGAGACCCTGGTTGGTAGACTCTGGGAGACCCTGGTTGGTAGACTCTGGGAGACCCTGGTTGGTAGACTGGGAGACCCTGGTTGGTAGACCCTGGTTGGTAGACTGGGAGACCCTGGTTGGACCCTAGACTCTTGTTGGTAGACTGGGAGACCCTGGTTGGTAGACCCTGGTTGGTAGACTGGGAGACCCTGGTTGGTAGACTGGGAGACCCTGGTTGGTAGACTGGGAGACCCTGGTTGGTAGACTGGGAGACCCTGGTTGGTAGACTCTGGGAGACCCTGGTTGGTAGACTCTGGGAGACCCTGGTTGGTAGACTGGGAGACCCTGGTTGGTAGACTGGGAGACCCTGGTTGGTAGACTCTGGGAGACCCTGGTTGGTAGACCCTGGTTGGTAGACTGGGAGACCCTGGTTGGTAGACTGGGAGACCCTGGTTGGTAGACTCTGGGAGACCCTGGTTGGTAGACTCTGGGAGACCCTGGTTGGTAGACTGGGAGACCCTGGGGAGACCCTGGTTGGTAGACTCTGGGAGACCCTGGTTGGTAGACCCTGGGAGACCCTGGTTGGTAGACTCTGGGAGACCCTGGTTGGTAGACTCTGGGAGACCCTGGTTGGTAGACTCTGGGAGACCCTGGTTGGTAGACTCTGGGAGACCCTGGTTGGTAGACTCTGGGAGACACTGGTTGGACTCTGGGAGACCCTGTTGGAGACCCTGGGAGACCCTGGTTGGTAGACTCTGGGAGACCCTGGTTGGTAGACTCTGGGAGACCCTGGTTGGTAGACTCTGGGAGACCCTGGTTGGTAGTTCTGGGAGACCCTGGTTGGTAGACTCTGGGAGACCCTGGTTGGTGAGACCCTGGTTGGTAGATCTGGGAGACCCTGGGGTAGACCAGGGGAGACCCTGTGTTGTTTGCCCAGATCATGGGTTAGACTCTGGGAGACCAGGGGGAGGATGGGAGACCCTGGTTTGCCCAGATCATGGGTTAGACTCTGGGAGACCAGGGGAGACCAGTATGATTGTTTGCCCAGATCATGGGTTAGACTCTGGGAGACCTGGGGAGGTATGATGGTTTGCCCAGATCATGGGTTAGACTCTGGGAGACCAGGGGGAGGTATGATTGTTTGCCCAGATCATGGGTTAGACTCTGGGAGACCAGACTCTGGGGAGGTATGATTGTTTGCCCAGATCATGGGTTAGACTCTGGGAGACCTGGGAGGTATGATTGTTGCCCAGATCATGGGTTAGACCTGGGAGATGATTGTTTGCCCAGATCATGGGTTAGACTCTGGGAGACCAGGGGGAGGTATGATTGTTGGCCCAGATCATGGGTTAGACTCTGGGAGACCAGGGGGAGGTGTGTTGTTTGCCCAGATCATGGGTTAGACTCTGGGAGACCAGGGGGAGTATGATTGTTGGCCCAGATCATGGGTTAGACTCTGGGAGACCAGGGGGAGGTATGTTGTTTGCCCAGATCATGGGTTAGACTCTGGGAGACCAGGGGGAGGTATGTTGTTTGCCCAGATCATGGGTTAGACTCTGGGAGACCAGGGGGAGGTATGATTGTTGGCCCAGATCATGGGTTAGACTCTGGGAGACCAGGGGGAGGTATGTTGTTTGCCCAGATCATGGGTTAGACTCTGGGAGACCAGGGGGAGGTATGTTGTTTGCCCAGATCATGGGTTAGAATCTGGGAGACCAGGGGGAGGTGTGTTGTTTGCCCAGATCATGGGTTAGACTCTGGGAGACCCAGATGTTTCCCCAGATCATGGGTTAGACTCTGGGAGACCAGGGGGAGGTATGTTGGAGCCCAGATCATGGGTTAGACTCTGGGAGACCAGGGGGAGGTATGTTGTTTGCCCAGATCATGGGTTAGACTCTGGGAGACCAGGGGGAGGTATGATTGTTGGCCCAGATCATGGGTTAGACTCTGGGAGACCAGGGGAGGATTGTATGATCATGGGTTTGGGAGACCCAGATCATGGGTTAGACTCTGGGAGACCAGGGGGAGGTATGTTGTTCTGGGAGCCCAGATCATGGGTTAGACTCTGGGAGACCAGGGGGAGGTGTGTTGTTTGCCCAGATCATGGGTTAGACTCTGGGAGACCAGGGGGAGGTATGTTGTTTGCCCAGATCATGGGTTAGACTCTGGGGAGACCAGGGGAGGTATGTTGTTTCCCCAGATCATGGGTTAGACTCTGGGAGACCAGGGGGAGGTATGTTGTTTGCCCAGATCATGGGTTAGACTCTGGGAGACCAGGGGGAGGTATGTTGTTTCCCCAGATCATGGGTTAGACTCTGGGAGACCAGGGGAGGTATGTTGTTTCCCCAGATCATGGGTTAGACTCTGGGAGACCAGGGGGAGGTATGTTGTTTCCCCAGATCATGGGTTAGACTCTGGGAGACCAGGGGGAGGTATGTTGTTTGCCCAGATCATGGGTTAGACTCTGGGAGACCAGGGGGAGGTATGTTGTTTGCCCAGATCATGGGTTAGACTCTGGGAGACCAGGGGGAGGTATGTTGTTTGCCCAGATCATGGGTTAGACTCTGGGAGACCAGGGGAGGTATGTTGTTTGCCCAGATCATGGGTTAGACTCTGGGAGACCAGGGGGAGGTATGTTGTTTGCCCAGATCATGGGTTAGACTCTGGGAGACCAGGGGGAGGTATGTTGTTTGCCCAGATCATGGGTTAGACTCTGGGAGACCAGGGGGAGGTATGTTGTTTAGACTCCCAGATCATGGGTTAGACTCTGGGAGACCAGGGGGAGGTGTGTTGTTGGCCCAGATCATGGGTTAGACTCTGGGAGACCAGGGGGAGGTATGATTCTTTGCCCAGATCATGGGTTAGACTCTGGGAGACCAGGGGGGGTATGTTGTTTCCCCAGATCATGGGTTAGACTGGGAGACCAGGGGGAGGTATGTTGTTTCCCCAGATCATGGGTTAGACTCTGGGAGACCAGGGGGAGGTATGTTGTTTCCCCAGATCATGGGTTAGACTCTGGGAGACCAGGGGAGTGTATGTTGTTTGCCCAGATCATGGGTTAGACTCTGGGAGACCAGGGGGGGTTGTTTCCCCAGATCATGTTGTTTGCCCAGATCATGGGTTAGACTCTGGGAGACCAGGGGGAGGTATGTTGTTTCCCCAGATCATGGGTTAGACTCTGGGAGACCAGGGGGAGGTATGTTGTTTGCCCAGATCATGGGTTAGACTCTGGGAGACCAGAGGGAGGTATGTTGTTTCCCCAGATCATGGGTTAGACTCTGGGAGACCAGAGGGAGGTATGTTGTTTCCCCAGATCATGGGTTAGACTCTGGGAGACCAGGGGAGGTATGTTGTTGGCCCAGATCATGGGTTAGACTCTGGGAGACCAGGGGAGGTATGTTGTTTCCCAGATCATGGGTTAGACTCTGGGAGACCAGGGGAGGTATGTTGTTTCCCCAGATCATGGGTTAGACTCTTTTGCCCAGATCATGGGTTAGACTCTGGGAGACCAGGGGAGGTATGTTGTTTCCCCAGATCATGGGTTAGACTCTGGGAGACCAGGGGGAGGTATGTTGTTTGCCCAGATCATGGGTTAGACTCTGGGAGACCAGGGGAGGTATGTTGTTTGCCCAGATCATGGGTTAGACTCTGGGAGACCAGGGGAGGTGTGTTGTTTCCCAGATCATGGGTTAGACTCTGGGAGACCAGGGGGAGGTATGTTGTTTCCCCAGATCATGGGTTAGACTCTGGGAGACCAGGGGAGGTATGTTGTTTCCCCAGATCATGGGTTAGACTCTGGGAGACCAGGGGAGGTATGTTGTTTCCCCAGATCATGGGTTAGACTCTGGGAGACCAGGGGGAGGTATGTTGTTTCCCCAGATCATGGGTTAGACTCTGGGAGACCAGGGGGAGGTATGTTGTTGGCCCAGATCATGGGTTAGACTCTGGGAGACCAGGGGGAGGTATGTTGTTTCCCCAGATCATGGGTTAGACTCTGGGAGACCAGGGGGAGGTATGTTGTTGGCCCAGATCATGGGTTAGACTCTGGGAGACCAGGGGAGGTATGTTGTTTCCCAGATCATGGGTTAGACTCTGGGAGGTATGTTGACCAGATCATGGGTTAGACTCTGGGAGACCAGGGGGGGAGGTATGTTGTTTGCCCAGATCATGGGTTAGACTCTGGGAGACCAGGGGGAGGTATGTTGTTTCCCCAGATCATGGGTTAGACTCTGGGAGACCAGGGGAGGTATGTTGTTTCCCCAGATCATGGGTTAGACTCTGGGAGACCAGGGGGAGGTATGTTGTTTCCCCAGATCATGGGTTAGACTCTGGGAGACCAGGGGGAGGTATGTTGTTTCCCCAGATCATGGGTTAGACTCTGGGAGACCAGGGGGAGGTATGTTGTTTCCCCAGATCATGGGTTAGACTCTGGGAGACCAGGGGGAGGTATGTTGTTGGCCCAGATCATGGGTTAGACTCTGGGAGACCAGGGGGAGGTGTGTTGTTTCCCCAGATCATGGGTTAGACTCTGGGAGACCAGGGGGAGGTATGTTGTTTCCCAGATCCCAGATCATGGGTTAGACTCTGGGAGACCAGGGGGAGGTATGTTGTTTCCCAGATCATGGGTTAGACTCTGGGAGACCAGGGGGAGGTATGTTGTTGGCCCAGATCATGGGTTAGACTCTGGGAGACCAGGGGGAGGTATGTTGTTTCCCAGATCATGTTGTTTGCCCAGATCATGGGTTAGACTCTGGGAGACCAGGGGGAGGTATGTTGTTTCCCCAGATCATGGGTTAGACTCTGGGAGACCAGGGGAGGTATGTTGTTTCCCCAGATCATGGGTTAGACTCTGGGAGACCATGGGGGAGACCAGGGGGATGTTGTTTCCCCAGATCATGGGTTAGACTCTGGGAGACCAGGGGGAGGTATGTTGTTTCCCCAGATCATGGGTTAGACTCTGGGAGACCAGGGGGAGGTATGTTGTTCCCCAGATCATGGGTTAGACTCTGGGGACCCAGATCATGGGTTAGACTCTGGGAGACCAGGGGGAGGTATGTTGTTTCCCCAGATCATGGGTTAGACTCTGGGAGACCAGGGGGAGGTATGTTGTTTCCCCAGATCATGGGTTAGACTCTGGGAGACCAGGGGGAGGTATGTTGTTTCCCCAGATCATGGGTTAGACTCTGGGAGACCAGGGGGAGGTATGTTGTTGGCCCAGATCATGGGTTAGACTCTGGGAGACCAGGGGGAGGTATGTTGTTTCCCAGATCATGGGTTAGACTCTGGGAGACCAGGGGGGTATGTTGTTTCCCAGATCATGGGTTAGACTCTGGGAGACCAGGGGAGGTATGTTGTTTCCCCAGATCATGGGTTAGACTCTGGGGAGACCAGGGGGAGGTGTTGTTTACCCAGATCATGGGTTAGACTCTGGGAGACCAGGGGGAGGTATGTTGTTTCCCCCAGATCATGGGTTAGACTCTGGGAGACCAGGGGGAGGTATGTTGTTTGCCCAGATCATGGGTTAGACTCTGGGAGACCAGGGGGAGGTATGTTGTTTCCCCAGATCATGGGTTAGACTCTGGGAGACCAGGGGGAGGTGTGTTGGGGATCATGGGGACTCTGGGGGACCAGGGGGATGTTGTTTCCCCAGATCATGGGTTAGACTCTGGGAGACCAGGGGGAGGTATGTTGTTTCCCCAGATCATGGGTTAGACTCTGGGAGACCAGGGGGAGGTATGTTGTTTCCCCAGATCATGGGTTAGACTCTGGGGGACCAGGGGGAGGTATGTTGTTTCCCCAGATCATGGGTTAGACTCTGGGGAGGGGGGTATGTTGTTTCCCCAGATCATGGGTTAGACTCTGGGAGACCAGGGGGAGGTATGTTGTTTGCCCAGATCATGGGTTAGACTCTGGGAGACCAGGGGGAGGTATGTTGTTTGCCCAGATCATGGGTTAGACTCTGGGAGACCAGGGAGGTATGTTGTTTCCCCAGATCATGGGTTAGACTCTGGGGAGACCAGGGGGAGGTATGTTGTTTCCCAGATCAGATGGGGGACCATGGGTTGGCCCAGACTCTGGGGGAGGGGGAGGTATGTTGTTTCCCCAGATCATGGGTTAGACTCTGGGGGACCAGGGGGAGGTATGTTGTTTCCCCAGATCATGGGTTAGACTCTGGGAGACCAGGGGGAGGTATGTTGTTTCCCAGATCATGGGTTAGACTCTGGGAGACCAGGGGAGGTATGTTGTTTCCCCAGATCATGGGTTAGACTCTGGGAGACCAGGGGGAGGTATGTTGTTGGCCCAGATCATGGGTTAGACTCTGGGAGACCAGGGGAGGTATGTTGTTTCCCCAGATCATGGGTTAGACTCTGGGAGACCAGGGGGAGGTATGTTGTTTCCCAGATCATGGGTTAGACTCTGGGAGACCAGGGGGAGGTATGTTGTTTCCCCAGATCATGGGTTAGACTCTGGGAGACCAGGGGGAGGTATGTTGTTTCCCCAGATCATGGGTTAGACTCTGGGAGACCAGGGGGAGGTATGTTGTTTCAGATCCCCAGATCATGGGTTAGACTCTGGGAGACCAGGGGGAGGTATGTTGTTTCCCCAGATCATGGGTTAGACTCTGGGGGACCAGGGGGAGGTATGTTGTTTCCCCAGATCATGGGTTAGACTCTGGGAGACCAGGGGGAGGTATGTTGTTTCCCCAGATCATGGGTTAGACTCTGGGAGACCCAGATCATGGGTTAGACTCTGGGAGACCAGGGGGAGGTATGTTGTTGGCCCAGATCATGGGTTAGACTCTGGGAGACCAGGGGGAGGTATGTTGTTTCCCCAGATCATGGGTTAGACTCTGGGAGACCAGGGGAGGTATGTTGTTTCCCCAGATCATGGGTTAGACTCTGGGAGACCAGGGGGAGGTATGTTGTTTCCCCAGATCATGGGTTAGACTCTGGGAGACCAGGGGGAGGTATGTTGTTTCCCCAGATCATGGGTTAGACTCTGGGAGACCAGGGGGAGGTATGTTGTTGGCCCAGATCATGGGTTAGACTCTGGGAGACCAGGGGGAGGTATGTTGTTTCCCCAGATCATGGGTTAGACTCTGGGAGACCAGGGGGAGGTATGTTGTTTCCCCAGATCATGGGTTAGACTCTGGGAGACCAGGGGAGGTATGTTGTTTCCCCAGATCATGGGTTAGACTCTGGGAGACCAGGGGGGTATGTTGTTGGCCCAGATCATGGGTTAGACTCTGGGAGACCAGGGGGGATGGGGTACCCTGGGAGACCAGGGGAGGTATGTTTGCCCAGATCATGGGTTAGACTCTGGGAGACCAGGGGGAGGTATGATTGTTGGCCCAGATCATGGGTTAGACTCTGGGGACCAGGGGAGGTATGTTGTTTCCCCAGATCATGGGTTAGACTCTGGGAGACCAGGGGGAGGTATGTTGTTTCCCCAGATCATGGGTTAGACTCTGGGAGACCAGGGGGAGGTATGTTGTTTCCCCAGATCATGGGTTAGACTCTGGGAGACCAGGGGAGGTATGTTGTTTCCCCAGATCATGGGTTAGACTCTGGGAGACCAGGGGGAGGTATGTTGTTTCCCCAGATCATGGGTTAGACTCTGGGAGACCAGGGGGAGGTATGTTGTTTCCCAGATCATGGGTTGACTCTGGGGGACCAGGGGGAGGTATGTTGTTTCCCCAGATCATGGGTTAGACTCTGGGAGACCAGGGGGGAGGTATGTTGTTTCCCCAGATCATGGGTTAGACTCTCATGGGTTAGACTCTGGGAGGTATGTTGTTCCCAGATCATGGGTTAGACTCTGGGAGACCAGGGGGAGGTGATGTTGTTTCCCCAGATCATGGGTTAGACTCTGGGAGACCAGGGGAGGTATGTTGTTTCCCCAGATCATGGGTTAGACTCTGGGAGACCAGGGGGAGGTATGTTGTTGATCATGGGTTAGACTCTGGGAGACCAGGGGGAGGTATGTTGTTTCCCCAGATCATGGGTTAGACTCTGGGAGACCAGGGGAGGTATGTTGTTTCCCCAGATCATGGGTTAGACTCTGGGAGACCAGGGGGAGGTATGTTGTTTCCCCAGATCATGGGTTAGACTCTGGGAGACCAGGGGGAGGTATGTTGTTTCCCAGATCATGGGTTAGACTCTGGGGACCAGGGGGAGGTGTGTTGTTTCCCCAGATCATGGGTTAGACTCTGGGAGACCAGGGGGAGGTATGTTGTTTCCCCAGATCATGGGTTAGACTCTGGGGGACCAGGGGGAGGTATGTTGTTTCCCCAGATCATGGGTTAGACTCTGGGGGACCAGGGGGAGGTATGTTGTTTCCCCAGATCATGGGTTAGACTCTGGGAGACCAGGGGGTATGTTGTTTCCCCAGATCATGGGTTAGACTCTGGGGACCAGGGGGAGGTATGTTGTTTCCCCAGATCATGGGTTAGACTCTGGGAGACCAGGGGGGTATGTTGTTTCCCCAGATCATGGGTTAGACTCTGGGGGACCAGGGAGGTGTTGTTTCCCCAGATCATGGGTTAGAGGGGGAGGTGTATGTTGTTTCCCCAGATCATGGGTTAGGGAGACCAGGGGGGGATCATGGGTTAGACTCTGGGAGACCAGGGGGAGGTATGTTGTTTCCCCAGATCATGGGTTAGACTCTGGGAGACCAGGGGGAGGTATGTTGTTTCCCCAGATCATGGGTTAGACTCTGGGAGACCAGGGGGAGGTATGTTGTTTCCCAGATCATGGGTTAGACTCTGGGGGACCAGGGGGAGGTATGTTGTTTCCCCAGATCATGGGTTAGACTCTGGGAGACCAGGGGGAGGTATGTTGTTTCCCCAGATCATGGGTTAGACTCTGGGAGACCAGGGGAGGTATGTTGTTTGCCCAGATCATGGGTTAGACTCTGGGGACCAGGGGAGGTATGTTGTTTCCCCAGATCATGGGTTAGACTCTGGGAGACCAGGGGGAGGTATGTTGTTTGCCCAGATCATGGGTTAGACTCTGGGAGACCAGGGGGAGGTATGTTGTTTCCCCAGATCATGTTGTTTCCCCAGATCATGGGTTAGACTCTGGGAGACCAGGGGGAGGTATGTTGTTTCCCCAGATCATGGGTTAGACTCTGGAGACCAGGGGAGGGTATGTTGTTTCCCCAGATCATGGGTTAGACTCTGGGAGACCAGGGGGAGGTATGTTGTTTCCCCAGATCATGGGTTAGACTCTGGGAGACCAGGGGGAGGTATGTTGTTTCCCCAGATCATGGGTTAGACTCTGGGAGACCAGGGGGAGGTATGTTGTTTCCCAGATCATGGGTTAGACTCTGGGAGACCAGGGGGAGGTATGTTGTTTCCCCAGATCATGGGTTAGACTCTGGGGACCAGGGGAGGTATGTTGTTTCCCCAGATCATGGGTTAGACTCTGGGAGACCAGGGGGAGGTATGTTGTTTCCCCAGATCATGGGTTAGACTCTGGGGGACCAGGGGGAGGTATGTTGTTTCCCCAGATCATGGGTTAGACTCTGGGAGACCAGGGGAGGACAGATCATGGGTTAGACTCTGGGAGACCAGGGGAGGTATGTTGTTTCCCAGATCATGGGTTAGACTCTGGGGGACCAGGGGGAGGTGTGTTGTTTCCCCAGATCATGGGTTAGACTCTGGGAGACCCTGGTTGGTAGACTCTGATAGACCAGGGGGAGGTGTGATTGTTTCCCCAGATCATGGGTTAGACTCTGGGAGACCAGGGGGAGGTATGTTGTTGGCCCAGATCATGGGTTAGACTCTGGGAGACCAGGGGGAGGTATGTTGTTTCCCCAGATCATGGGTTAGACTCTGGGAGACCAGGGGGAGGGTATGTTGTTTCCCCAGATCATGGGTTAGACTCTGGGGGACCAGGGGGAGGTATGTTGTTTCCCCAGATCATGGGTTAGACTCTGGGAGACCAGGGGGAGGTATGTTGTTTCCCCAGATCATGGGTTAGACTCTGGGAGACCAGGGGGAGGTGTGTTGTTTCCCAGATCATGGGTTAGACTCTGGGAGACCAGGGGGAGGTATGTTGTTTCCCCAGATCATGGGTTAGACTCTGGGAGACCAGGGGGAGGTATGTTGTTTCCCCAGATCATGGGTTAGACTCTGGGAGACCAGGGGGAGGTATGTTGTTTCCCCAGATCATGGGTTAGACTCTGGGAGACCAGGGGAGGGGTTGTTTCAGACCCAGATCATGGGTTAGACTCTGGGAGACCAGGGGGATGTTGTTTCCCCAGATCATGGGTTAGACTCTGGGAGACCAGGGGGAGGTATGTTGTTTCCCCAGATCATGGATCATGGGTTAGACTCTGGGAGACCAGGGGGAGGTATGTTGTTTCCCCAGATCATGGGTTAGACTCTGGGAGACCAGGGGGAGGTATGTTGTTTCCCCAGATCATGGGTTAGACTCTGGGAGACCAGGGGGAGGTATGTTGTTTCCCCAGATCATGGGTTAGACTCTGGGGGAGGTGTGTTGTTTCCCCAGATCATGGGTTAGACTCTGGGAGTTGTGTTGTTTCCCAGATCATGGGTTAGACTCCCTGGGGAGACCAGGGGGAGGTATGTTGTTTCCCCAGATCATGGGTTAGACTCTGGGAGACCAGGGGAGGTATGTTGTTTCCCCAGATCATGGGTTAGACTCTGGGGGACCAGGGGAGGTATGTTGTTTACCCAGATCATGGGTTAGACTCTGGGAGACCAGGGGGAGGTATGTTGTTTCCCCAGATCATGGGTTAGACTCTGGGGGACCAGGGGGAGGTATGTTGTTTCCCCAGATCATGGGTTAGTTGGGAGACCAGACAGATCATGGGTTAGACTCTGGGAGACCAGGGGGAGGTATGTTGTTTCCCCAGATCATGGGTTAGACTCTGGGAGACCAGGGGAGGTATGTTGTTTCCCCAGATCATGGGTTAGACTCTGGGAGACCAGGGGGAGGTATGTTGTTTCCCCAGATCATGGGTTAGACTCTGGGAGACCAGGGGGAGGTATGTTGTTTCCCCAGATCATGGGTTAGACTCTGGGGAGACCAGGGGGAGGTATGTTGTTTCCCAGATCATGGGTTAGACTCTGGGAGACCAGGGGGAGGTATGTTGTTCCCCAGATCATGGGTTAGACTCTGGGAGACCAGGGGGAGGTGTGTTGTTTCCCCAGATCATGGGTTAGACTCTGGGAGACCAGGGGGGGAGGTGGGTTAGTGTTGTTTCCCCAGATCATGGGTTAGACTCTGGGAGACCAGGGGGAGGTATGTTGTTTCCCCAGATCATGGGTTAGACTCTGGGAGACCAGGGGGAGGTATGTTGTTTCCCCCAGATCATGGGTTAGACTCTGGGAGACCAGGGGGAGGTGTGTTGTTCCCCAGATCATGGGTTAGACTCTGGGAGACCAGGGGGAGGTATGTTGTTTCCCCAGATCATGGGTTAGACTCTGGGAGACCAGGGGGAGGTGTGTTGTTTCCCCAGATCATGGGTTAGACTCTGGGGGACCAGGGGGAGGTATGTTGTTTCCCCAGATCATGGGTTAGACTCTGGGAGACCAGGGGGAGGTATGTTGTTTACCCAGATCATGGGTTAGACTCTGGGAGACCAGGGGGAGGTATGTTGTTTCCCCAGATCATGGGTTAGACTCTGGGAGACCAGGGGGAGGTATGTTGTTTCCCCAGATCATGGGTTAGACTCTGGGGGACCAGGGGGAGGTATGTTGTTTCCCCAGATCATGGGTTAGACTCTGGGAGACCAGGGGGAGGTATGTTGTTTACCCAGATCATGGGTTTCCTGGGGGACCAGGGGGAGGTATGTTGTTTCCCCAGATCATGGGTTAGACTCTGGGAGACCAGGGGGAGGTATGTTGTTTCCCCAGATCATGGGTTAGACTCTGGGAGACCAGGGGGAGGTATGTTGTTTCCCCAGATCATGGGTTAGACTCTGGGGACCAGGGGGAGGTATGTTGTTTCCCCAGATCATGGGTTAGACTCTGGGAGACCAGGGGATGGGTTAGACTCTGTATGTTGTTTCCCCAGATCATGGGTTAGACTCTGGGGGACCAGGGGAGGTATGTTGTTTACCCAGATCATGGGTTAGACTCTGGGGGACCAGGGGAGGTATGTTGTTTCCCCAGATCATGGGTTAGACTCTGGGAGACCAGGGGGAGGATGTTGTTTCCAGATCATGGGTTAGACTCTGGGGGACCCAGATCATGGGTTAGACTCTGGGAGACCAGGGGGAGGTGTGTTGTTTCCCCAGATCATGGGTTAGACTCTGGGAGACCAGGGGGAGGTGTGTTGTTTCCCCAGATCATGGGTTAGACTCTGGGAGACCAGGGGGAGGTGTGTTGTTTACCCAGATCATGGGTTAGACTCTGGGAGACCAGGGGGAGGTATGTTGTTTGCCCAGATCATGGGTTAGACTCTGGGGGACCAGGGGAGGTATGTTGTTTCCCAGATCATGGGTTAGACTCTGGGGACCAGGGGGAGGTGTGTTGTTGGCCCAGATCATGGGTTAGACTCTGGGAGACCAGGAGGTATGTTGTTCCCCCAGATCATGGGTTAGACTCTGGGGAGACCAGGGGAGGTGTGTTGTTTCCCCAGATCATGGGTTAGACTCTGGGGGACCAGGGGGAGGTATGTTGTTTCCCCAGATCCATAGGTTAGATGGGTTCCCCAGATCATGGGTTGAACTCTGGGAGACCAGGGGAGGTATGTTGTTCCCCAGATCATGGGTTAGACTCTGGGAGACCAGGGGGAGGTATGTTGTTTACCCAGATCATGGGTTAGACTCTGGGAGACCAGGGGAGGTATGTTGTTTCCCCAGATCATGGGTTAGACTCTGGGGACCAGGGGAGGTGTGTTGTTTCCCCAGATCATGGGTTAGACTCTGGGAGACCAGGGGGAGGTATGTTGTTTCCCCAGATCATGGGTTAGACTCTGGGAGACCAGGGGAGGTATGTTGTTTCCCCAGATCATGGGTTAGACTCTGGGAGACCAGGGGAGGTATGTTGTTTCCCCAGATCATGGGTTAGACTCTGGGAGACCAGGGGGAGGTGTGTTGTTTGGCCCAGATCATGGGTTAGACTCTGGGAGACCAGGGGGAGGTATGTTGTTTCCCAGATCATGGGTTAGACTCTGGGAGACCAGGGGAGGTATGTTGTTGGGAGACCCCAGATCATGGGTTAGACTCTGGGAGACCAGGGGAGGTATGTTGTTTCCCCAGATCATGGGTTAGACTCTGGGGGACCAGGGGGAGGTTAGACTCTGTTGTTTCCCCAGATCATGGGTTAGACCCTGGGAGACCAGGGGAGGTATGCTGTTTCCCCCAGATCATGGGTTAGACTCTGGGAGACCAGGGGAGGTGTGTTGTTTCCCCAGATCATGGGTTAGACTCTGGGGGACCAGGGGGAGGTGTGTTGTTTCCCCAGATCATGGGTTAGATGGGGACCATGGGTTCCCCCAGATCTCTGGGAGACCAGGGGGAGGTATGTTGTTTCCCCAGATCATGGGTTAGACTCTGGGAGACCAGGGGAGGTATGTTGTTTCCCCAGATCATGGGTTAGACTCTGGGAGACCAGGGGGAGGTATGTTGTTTACCCAGATTGTTGGGACTCTGGGAGACCCCAGATCATGGGTTAGACTGGGAGACTGTTTCCCCAGATCATGGGGACCAGGGGAGGTATGTTGTTTCCCCAGATCATGGGTTAGACTCTGGGAGACCAGGGGGAGGGTATGTTGTTTCCCCAGATCATGGGTTAGACTCTGGGGACCAGGGGGAGGTATGTTGTTTACCCAGATCATGGGTTAGACTCTGGGAGACCAGGGGAGGTATGTTGTTCCCCCAGATCATGGGTTAGACTCTGGGAGACCAGGGGGAGGTGTGTTGGGCCCAGATCATGGGTTAGACTCTGTTGTTTGCCCAGATCATGGGTTAGACTCTGGGAGACCAGGGGAGGTGTGTTGTTTCCCCAG
>NW_027011770.1:225988-233619 GCF_036934945.1 Oncorhynchus masou masou | reverse complement strand
CCAACCAGGGTCTCCCAGAGTCTAACCCATGATCTGGGCAAACAATCATACCTCCCCCTGGTCTCCCAGAGTCTAACCCATGATCTGGGGAAACAACATACCTCCCCCTGGTCTCCCAGAGTCTACCAACCAGGGTCTCCCAGAGTCTAACCCATGATCTGGGCAAACAATCATACCTCCCCCTGGTCTCCCAGAGTCTAACCCATGATCTGGGCAAACAACATACCTCCCCCTGGTCTCCCAGAGTCTAACCCATGATCTGGGCAAACAATCATACCTCCCCCTGGTCTCCCAGAGTCTAACCCATGATCTGGGCAAAGAATCACACCTCCCCCTGGTCTCCCAGAGTCTAACCCATGATCTGGGCAAAGAATCACACCTCCCCCTGGTCTCCCAGAGTCTAACCCATGATCTGGGCAAACAACATACCTCCCCCTGGTCTCCCAGAGTCTACCAAGCAGGGTCTCCCAGAGTCTACCAAGCAGGGTCTCCCAGTCTACCAAGCAGGGTCTCCCAGTCTACCAACCAGGGTCTCCCAGAGTCTACCAACCAGGGTCTCCCAGAGTCTACCAACCAGGGTCTCCCAGTCTACCAACCAGGGTCTCCCAGAGTCTACCAACCAGGGTCTCCCAGAGTCTACCAACCAGGGTATCCCAGGGTCTACCAACCAGGGTATCCCAGGGTCTACCAACCAGGGTCTCCCAGGGTCTACCAACCAAGGTGTCCCAGAGTCTACCAACCAGGATCTACCAACCAGGGTCTCCCAGTCTATCAACCAGGGTCTCCCAGTCTACCAACCAGGGTCTCCCAGTCTACCAACCAGCGTCTCCCAGTCTACCAACCAGCGTCTCCCAGTCTACCAACCAGGGTCTCCCAGAGTCTACCAACCAGGGTCTCCCAGAGTCTACCAACCAGGGTCTCCCAGTCTACCAACCAGGGTCTCCCAGTCTACCAACCAGGGTCTCCCAACCAGGGTCTCCCAGAGTCTACCAACCAGGGTCTCCCAGGGTCTACCAACCAGGGTCTCCCAGGGTCTACCAACCAGGGTCTCCCAGGTTTCTACCAACCAGGGTCTCCCAGAGTCTACCAACCAGGGTCTCCCAGAGTCTACCAACCAGGGTCTCCCAGAGTCTACCAACCAGGGTCTCCCAGTCTACCAACCAGGGTCTACCAACCAGGGTCTCCCAGAGTCAACCAACCAGGGTCTCCCAGTCTACCAACCAGGGTCTACCAGAGTCTACCAATCAGGGTCTCCCAGAGTCTACCAATCAGGGTCTCCCAGAGTCTACCAATCAGGGTCTCCGGAGTCTACCAACCAGGGTCTCCGGAGTCTACCAACCAGGGTCTCCGGAGTCTACCAACCAGGGTCTCCCAGGGTCTACCAACCAGGGTCTCCCAGGGTCTACCAACCAGGGTCTCACAGGGTCTATCAACCAGGGTCTCCCAGAGTCTACCAACCAGGGTCTCCCAGAGTCTACCAACCAGGGTCTCCCAGTCTACCAACCAGGGTCTACCAACCAGGGTCTCCCAGAGTCAACCAACCAGGGTCTCCCAGTCTACCAACCAGGGTCTCCCAGAGTCTACCAACCAGGGTCTCCCAGAGTCTACCAACCAGGGTCTCCCAGTCAACCAACCAGGGTCTCCCAGTATCTACCAACCAGGTTCTCCCAGAGTCTATCAACCAGGGTCTCCCAGTCTACCAACCAGGGTCTCCCAGTCTACCAACCAGGGTCTCCCAGAGTCTACCAACCAGGGTCTCCCAGAGTCTACCAACCAGGGTCTCCCAGTCAACCAACCAGGGTCTCCCAGTGTCTACCAACCAGGGTCTCCCAGTATCTACCAACCAGGGTCTCCCAGAGTTTACCAACCAGGGTCTCCCAGGGTCTACCAACCAGGGTCTCCCAGGGTCTGGGCCTGTTAAAACACACTATTAAACCAGGAACCAACTAGCCACAATGATCTGGCCCTCTATCCATCTCTTTAGCTGTTGAGCCTGGGGGACGTGTTTAGTGACTGAGATACTTGGCACTGAGGCAGTTTTTTGGGTTAATCTGTTGCAGAGATCGTAGCTGGGGGGGATCAGACGATAAACATTTTAATATGTCTACTTGGGCTACATGATGTAAATAGCTGTGTTTATAGGAGTGTGTATGTCAAACACTGAGTTCAAGAGAGAGATATATAGAGAGAGAGAGAGAGAAGGAGAGAGAGAGATATAGAAAGAGAGGGAGATAAAGAGAGAGAGAAAGAGATATAGAGAGATAAATAGAGAGAGAGAGAGAGAGAGAAATAGAGAGAGAGACAGAGAAAGAGAGAGAGAAAGAGAGAGAGAAAGAGAGAGAGACAGAGAGAGAGACAGAGAGAGAGAGACAGAGAGAGATAAAGTTGAGTTTTAAATACTCTTTATTGGGTCTGGGGGCCCACCACACAATAAATACTCATACAAAACCACAGTTACACATCAATTAAAAACACAACTCCAATTCCTCCTCCACAGTAACTACACACAACAGCCTCTGAATACCCCATATACTCAAAAACAGATCGATGTTGTTGACAAGTTTATCATAGGCAAACTCAACCCTTAGTTTCGCTGCCAACATTCCCACCACATCCACAGACCCCTGTCCCAGAATGCTGTTCTTTCGGGTCTTCCATATCGCTCATTTAGCTGCCCCTGATACAACATTAAGCAACACAACTACACCCTTTTGACTGAACCTGTACTTTGGCCCAAATATATACAGTGGGGAAGAGAAAACCTCTCCCAACGTTGAGAACCAATCAGTGATCAGTTCAATCATCCCAACCAACCTGGGACGCTGTCAAAACAGATGTGCCAGAGATTCAGACTCAGCACAGAATGGACACCCCTCTCCAACAGTAGGGTCCAGGTGTACCAGATGCAGAATGGACACCCCTCCCCAACAGTAGGGTCCAGGTGTACCAGACGCAGAATGGACACCCCTCCCCAACAGTAGGGTCCAGGTGTACCAGATGCAGAATGGACACCACTCTTCAACAGTAGGGTCCAGGTGTACAAGATGCAGAATGGACACCCCTCCCCAACAGTAGGGTCCAGCTGTACCAGACGCAGAATGGACACCCCTCCCCAACAGTAGGGTCCAGGTGTACCAGATGCAGAATGGACACCCCTCCCCAACAGTAGGGTCCAGCTGTACCAGACGCAGAATGGACACCCCTCCCCAACAGTAGGGTCCAGGTGTACCAGTACACAGAATGGACACCCCTCCCCAACAGTAGGGTCCAGGTGTACAAGATGCAGAATGGACACCCCTCCCCAACAGTAGGGTCCAGGTGTACCAGACGCAGAATGGACACCCCTCTCCAACAGTAGGGTCCAGGTGTACCAGATGCAGAATGGACACCCCTCCCCAACAGTAGGGTCCAGGTGTACCAGATGCAGAATGGACACCCCTCTCCAACAGTAGGGTCCAGGTGTACCAGTACACAGAATGGACACCCCTCTCCAACAGTAGGGTCCAGTTGTACCAGTACACAGAATGGACACCCCTCCCCAACAGTAGGGTCCAGGTGTACCAGTACACAGAATGGACACCCCTCCCCAACAGTAGGGTCCAGGTGTACCAGTACACAGAATGGACACCCCTCCCCAACAGTAGGGTCCAGGTGTACCAGATGCAGAATGGACACCCCTCTCCAACAGTAGGGTCCAGGTGTACCAGTACACAGAATGGACACCCCTCTCCAACAGTAGGGTCCAGTTGTACCAGTACACATAATGGACACCCCTCCCCAACAGTAGGGTCCAGGTGTACCAGTACACAGAATGGACACCCCTCTCCAACAGTAGGGTCCAGGTGTACCAGATGCAGAATGGACACCCCTCCCCAACAGTAGGGTCCAGGTGTACCAGATGCAGAATGGACACCCCTCCCCAACAGTAGGGTCCAGGTGTACCAGATGCAGAATGGACACCCCTCCCCAACAGTAGGGTCCAGGTGTACCAGATATAGAATGGACACCCCTCCCCAACAGTAGGGTCCAGGTGTACCAGATGCAGAATGGACACCCCTCCCCAACAGTAGGGTCCAGGTGTACCAGTACACAGAATGGACACCCCTCTCCAACAGTAGGGTCCAGGTGTACCAGATGCAGAATGGACACCCCTCCCCAACAGTAGGGTCCAGGTGTACCAGATGCAGAATGGACACCCCTCCCCAACAGTAGGGTCCAGGTGTACCAGATGCAGAATGGACACCCCTCCCCAACAGTAGGGTCCAGGTGTACCAGATGCAGAATGGACACCCCTCCCCAACAGTAGGGTCCAGGTGTACCAGATGCAGAATGGACACCACTCTTCAACAGTAGGGTCCAGGTGTACCAGATGCAGAATGGACACCCCTCCCCAACAGTAGGGTCCAGGTGTACCAGATGCAGAATGGACACCACTCTTCAACAGTAGGGTCCAGGTGTACAAGATGCAGAATGGACACCCCTCCCCAACAGTAGGGTCCAGCTGTACCAGACGCAGAATGGACACCCCTCCCCAACAGTAGGGTCCAGGTGTACCAGATGCAGAATGGACACCCCTCCCCAACAGTAGGGTCCAGCTGTACCAGACGCAGAATGGACACCCCTCCCCAACAGTAGGGTCCAGGTGTACCAGTACACAGAATGGACACCCCTCCCCAACAGTAGGGTCCAGGTGTACAAGATGCAGAATGGACACCCCTCCCCAACAGTAGGGTCCAGGTGTACCAGACGCAGAATGGACACCCCTCTCCAACAGTAGGGTCCAGGTGTACCAGATGCAGAATGGACACCCCTCCCCAACAGTAGGGTCCAGGTGTACCAGATGCAGAATGGACACCCCTCTCCAACAGTAGGGTCCAGGTGTACCAGTACACAGAATGGACACCCCTCTCCAACAGTAGGGTCCAGTTGTACCAGTACACAGAATGGACACCCCTCCCCAACAGTAGGGTCCAGGTGTACCAGACGCAGAATGGACACCCCTCCCCAACAGTAAGGTCCAGGTGTACCAGATGCAGAATGGACACCCCTCCCCAACAGTAGGGTCCAGGTGTACCAGATGCAGAATGGACACCCCTCTCCAACAGTAGGGTCCAGGTGTACCAGTACACAGAATGGACACCCCTCTCCAACAGTAGGGTCCAGTTGTACCAGTACACAGAATGGACACCCCTCCCCAACAGTAGGGTCCAGGTGTACCAGTACACAGAATGGACACCCCTCCCCAACAGTAGGGTCCAGGTGTACCAGTACACAGAATGGACACCCCTCCTTAACAGTAGGGTCCAGGTGTACCAGATGCAGAATGGACACCCCTCCCCAACAGTAGGGTCCAGGTGTACCAGATGCAGAATGGACACCCCTCTCCAACAGTAGGGTCCAGGTGTACCAGTACACAGAATGGACACCCCTCTCCAACAGTAGGGTCCAGTTGTACCAGTACACATAATGGACACCCCTCCCCAACAGTAGGGTCCAGGTGTACCAGTACACAGAATGGACACCCCTCTCCAACAGTAGGGTCCAGGTGTACCAGATGCAGAATGGACACCCCCTCCCCAACAGTAGGGTCCAGGTGTACCAGATGCAGAATGGACACCCCTCCCCAACAGTAGGGTCCAGGTGTACCAGATGCAGAATGGACACCCCTCCCCAACAGTAGGGTCCAGGTGTACCAGATGCAGAATGGACACCCCTCCCCAACAGTAGGGTCCAGGTGTACCAGATATAGAATGGACACCCCTCCCCAACAGTAGGGTCCAGGTGTACCAGATGCAGAATGGACACCCCTCCCCAACAGTAGGGTCCAGGTGTACCAGATGCAGAATGGACACCCCTCCCCAACAGTAGGGTCCAGGTGTACCAGATATAGAATGGACACCCCTCCCCAACAGTAGGGTCCAGGTGTACCAGATGCAGAATGGACACCCCTCCCCAACAGTAGGGTCCAGGTGTACCAGTACACAGAATGGACACCCCTCCCCAACAGTAGGGTCCAGGTGTACCAGATGCAGAATGGACACCCCTCCCCAACAGTAGGGTCCAGGTGTACCAGATGCAGAATGGACACCCCTCCCCAACAGTAGGGTCCAGGTGTACCAGATATAGAATGGACACCCCTCCCCAACAGTAGGGTCCAGGTGTACCAGATGCAGAATGGACACCCCTCCCCAACAGTAGGGTCCAGGTGTACCAGTACACAGAATGGACACCCCTCTCCAACAGTAGGGTCCAGGTGTACCAGATGCAGAATGGACACCCCTCCCCAACAGTAGGGTCCAGGTGTACCAGATGCAGAATGGACACCCCTCCCCAACAGTAGGGTCCAGGTGTACCAGATGCAGAATGGACACCCCTCCCCAACAGTAGGGTCCAGGTGTACCAGATGCAGAATGGACACCCCTCCCCAACAGTAGGGTCCAGGTGTACCAGGCACAGAATGGACACACCTCCCCAACAGTAGGGTCCAGGTGTACCAGATGCAGAATGGACACCCCTCCCCAACAGTAGGGTCCAGGTGTACCAGATGCAGAATGGACACCCCTCCCCAACAGTAGGGTCCAGGTGTACCAGATGCAGAATGGACACCCCTCCCCAACAGTAGGGTCCAGGTGTACCAGATGCAGAATGGACACCCCTCCCCAACAGTAGGGTCCAGGTGTACCAGATATAGAATGGACACCCCTCCCCAACAGTAGGGTCCAGGTGTACCAGATGCAGAATGGACACCCCTCCCCAACAGTAGGGTCCAGGTGTACCAGTACACAGAATGGACACCCCTCCCCAACAGTAGGGTCCAGGTGTACCAGATGCAGAATGGACACCCCTCCCCAACAGTAGGATCCAGGTGTACCAGATGCAGAATGGACACCCCTCCCCAACAGTAGGGTCCAGGTGTACCAGATGCAGAATGGACACCCTCCCCAACAGTAGGGTCCAGGTGTACCAGATATAGAATGGACACCCCTCCCCAACAGTAGGGTCCAGGTGTACCAGATGCAGAATGGACACCCCTCCCCAACAGTAGGGTCCAGGTGTACCAGTACACAGAATGGACACCCCTCCCCAACAGTAGGGTCCAGGTGTACCAGATGCAGAATGGACACCCCTCCCCAACAGTAGGATCCAGGTGTACCAGATGCAGAATGGACACCCCTCCCCAACAGTAGGGTCCAGGTGTACCAGATGCAGAATGGACACCCCTCCCCAACAGTAGGGTCCAGGTGTACCAGATATAGAATGGACACCCCTCCCCAACAGTAGGGTCCAGGTGTACCAGATGCAGAATGGACACCCCTCCCCAACAGTAGGGTCCAGGTGTACCAGTACACAGAATGGACACCCCTCCCCAACAGTAGGGTCCAGGTGTACCAGATGCAGAATGGACACCCCTCCCCAACAGTAGGGTCCAGGTGTACCAGATGCAGAATGGACACCCCTCCCCAACAGTAGGGTCCAGGTGTACCAGATATAGAATGGACACCCCTCCCCAACAGTAGGGTCCAGGTGTACCAGATGCAGAATGGACACCCCTCCCCAACAGTAGGGTCCAGGTGTACCAGTACACAGAATGGACACCCCTCTCCAACAGTAGGGTCCAGGTGTACCAGATG